>NC_132880.1:47329331-47506831 GCF_030463535.1 Salminus brasiliensis | reverse complement strand
GAAAAACTGTGAACTCGAATTGATCTGATTTTACTTTGAGCTTAGTTTCCGCACATGGACTGTGCTGGGCTTTGAGTGCAGTGTCTTCATGCTCAGAATACAAACAATGTTTTGATATCAAAGTCCTTTTTTCAGAAAAGTGAGGAAAATTAGATTTTCCATTATATGATGCCTTTAAAAAGTCTGCGGTGGAGAAAGGCAGGAGCTTGCATGTAGATTTTTCTTTTTGAGTAACAGCGTGTGGGTGGTTACACCAGTTGAGTCATTTCTCATTCAGAGCCATTCAGTTGTTGGAAGGACAATGTGGGAAAAAAAAGCCCTCGCACTTGGCCGGGAGGTTTTTGAGTATGTGTGTTTGATCAGAAACCTGCATTGTCACGCTCCAAGATCCTCTTATTGTTCTTTTGTTCTTCCAAATGGCCTGAAATAGACACCGATAGGCTAATTTTACCCTGGGTGTGACTGCGTTGTATCCAGGATGCCTAATGAAAAGATGCAGTTATAATTTTGACTCATCATAATCCCTGTAGCGGTGTCTCACTTATTACATAATAACCCACCGAACCTACTACACTGAACTGGCGACGAGCTCGGTCTGAAATCCAGTGTGGAATGTTTGTCTGATTTTCAGCCTCAAACCTTTGAGTGCAGCGTCTTCATGCCCAGAATACAAATAATGCATTGGGCCGAGCCATTTTCACCACTGCAGGCTCGATACAGTAGTGTTTGAAGAGATCATTATACCCACCCCAACCCCCACCCCCCAAATATTCAGCTTCTCCCAGGCTTCGTGCCCTGCTGTATCTATGCAATTTGAATGCTCAAAACCTTTCCCTTCTGAATCCATACATAATAGGAATGTGTAATACATTTCACACCTTTGATCATGTGAAATTGGAGAGATAGAGTATCTATCTATTGCCATCAAACAGTGCTGCCCTCTTATCTTAAAGTCCAGCAGAGTCTGAGAGAATCTTTTCATGTCTCTCTCTCTCTCTTTCGCCTCCTTTCTTCACGCTGGCAGTTCAGATATTCACTGCAGACGGAATTAAGTCGACTACTGCCGAGGCTGAAGGTCAGGCCGAAACAGAAGGACAATTATAGATTTTGACATTGGCTGGAAACGCTGCGCTAACTTTTGCCTGACATTAGGCCGAGCTCATCTCCTATTAATGCGTGTGATCAGCTGTGCTTGGGTCTGTGTACCTCGTTCTGCTGTGTTCAGATCTCTCAGCTTTCAGCGATTTTGCAGTTTTGGCAGAACGACCTTGACAAAGGAAACAGAAGCACCGTCACTCTTGTCACCCTCGCATGGAGCTCAGATCATTTCAGACAATGAAACTGAGACCAGATGTTTACTGGACTTGGTGGAGGGGGTGGGGCCTAACTCCTCTGAAGTCACAGTTACTGCTGGGGATGGTGCTGGGGAAAAAATTTCAACTCAAGACCAGCTTTTGCTGGTAACGGTCTTTGAGGGTTAAGGTGGTTGGAAAGCTGGTCATCCAGATAAAAACATACCCTATGCTGGTAAGCTGGCTGGTTAACCAGCTCTTGACTGGCATAGTGTGTGTTACATTTGATTCTGGTCATGCTTCGTAATGCTGGTGGACCAGTGTGGTCTTGCTGGTTATGCTGTTCGACCAGTTTGGATATGCTGGTTGACCAGCCTGGTGATACTGGTCATGCTGGTTAATCAGCTTGGTCATGCTAGTCGGCCAGCTTGGTTATGCTGGTTGACCAGCCTGGTGACACTGGTCACGCTGGTCAATCAGCTTGGCCGTGCTAGTCGGCCAGCTTTGTTATGCTGGTCATGCTGGTCGACCAGCTTGGTTATGCTGGTTGACCAGCCAGGTGATACTGGTCATGCTGGTTAATCAGCTAGGCCATGCTAGTCGGCCATCTTGGTTAAGCTGGTTGACCAGCCAGGTGATACTGGTCATGCTGGTTAATCAGCTAGGCCATGCTAGTCGACCAGCTTGGTTAAGCTGGTTGACCAGCCAGGTGATACTGGTCATGCTGGTCAATCAGCATAGTCATGCTGTCTTGCTAGTCAGGCTTGTCAAAGAGCTTAGTTTTGCTGGTTATGCTGGTCAAACAGCTTGGTCTTGCTGGTCAGGCTTGTCAACCATCTTAATCTTGCTGGTCATGCTCCTCAACCAGCTTAATATTGTTGTGCAGGCTTGTCAACTAGCTTGGTCTTGCTGGTTGACCAGCCTGGTGATACTGGTCATGCTGGTTAATCAGCTTGGTCATGCTGTCTTGCTGTTGTGCTTCTTAAACCTCTGGGTCCCTAATCTGAGTTTTCTCCTTAAATAAGATAATCTGGCTCCTGAGGGCCTCCAGTGTAAATGTACAAAGTATGTCTTATGAAGATCTCCCCAAAGTCTAACGAATGCCAGCTGTATTTCACAAGTATTGCTCTCCTCTCTGTCTTACGTCAGCATACCCCTGACCAACCACAACTCTAACCTGGCTCCACCCTCTCATTGAGTCTGAGCAACCTGGGCAGCTAAACCTTGAGTTAAAGCTCAAGCCGTGACTGGAGGAGCAGCTGCTCCATGTGCCCCGTCGTCCTTCACATGCCCGGTGCCTCTCCGCTTCACCACAGATTTTAGCGGCTGGGTGCCGGGACAGATGGGAGGTCCGGACGCAGCACCGTAGCCAGGGAGATCTGCTGCCCACCACCTACCCTGTCCTACCAGCACAGCATGTAGCATGTAGCGAAGAGGCGTCAAGCGCCGGGTGGGTGGGACGACGGGGCACGCAGGGCAGCTTGAGCTTGTGTCTGTATATGTGCTGGTAATTCGGTTCCAGAACCTCAGTAAACCCAGAGTAAAGATCTATGAAAACAAGTAAAAAGCTGAAAAATGCAAATTCTCCATCTCAAGGCTGTTTGCTAGAGGGCTGTCAGTCAAGCTCATTAATTAAAGTATTAAGACCACGCCCAGACCCTTCTTAGAGAGGTCTGCAGACTTCTGCTTTGGGTTTTCTGTTGAAACTTTGCTGAACATTTACATTTACATTTACATTTAAGGCATTTAGCAGATGCTCTTCTCCAGAGCGACTTACAAAAGTGCTTTGCTATTTACCCAAGAAAAACCTCAGCTAGTTTGAATAGACTAATAATTTAAAGATCCTTTAAGTTTAGACATTACTGAACATGTCAGTAAGGAGACCACTCGCTATTCGCCCAATTACTCTCAGAAGAGGAGGGTCTTCAGTCTGGGTTTGAAGACAGCGAGTGTTCGGACACCCAGGGGAAGCTCGTTCCACCACTTCGGTGCAGGACAGAAGAAAGTCTGGACGCTCGTCTTCCGTGGATCTTAAAGGATGGCAGGTTGAGCCGAGTCGTACTTGTAGCTGGAAGGGCTCTCGGTGCAGATCGGCTTTTGACCGTTGCAATCAAGTACGGAGGGGCTGGCTGGTCCAGTCTTGGCTTTGTTACTACAGAAAGCCAGTAAGAGAGAACGCTACAGTGGAGTGACATGGCTGAACTGAACACCACTTCACTGAACACCGAGTTTAGAATTATACAAAAAATTAGATGTATAAAAACTTGTTTTCTATACCTAGACACCATGTGAAACCAAAACCTGATGGGATAACTTTCCATTAGGTGATTTAAGACCTATTTGATTGTATTCATCGTGTCCAATCAAAGCAAATTAATGAAATGAGTGCATTACTACAACACTTGTGATTATTAAACGTTAACTAAATTTTAGAGACTGGTAAAGGAGTTTAACGATGAGGGTTAATGGTGATGGAAATTCTGGA
Organism: Salminus brasiliensis; assembly: GCF_030463535.1. NCBI lineage: Eukaryota > Metazoa > Chordata > Actinopteri > Characiformes > Bryconidae > Salminus > Salminus brasiliensis. The sequence goes on along the minus strand of NC_132880.1, from coordinate 47,503,054 downwards.
GGTGGTCATGGTAATCCGGACTAAGGTAATGTGGACTACTCATATATGAAGATATGAACTAGTTTTTGTTGCAACCTTGAAAAGCCTTTCTCTTTCAATCCATATGACAAGAGATGTTTTCTGTGTTCCTTCCCAGTCCTCGTGCCAAATTCGTTCCATCAAAGATAAAATACTGAAATACACAACAAACAAAGCTGCTCTTCAGACTGAAAACCAGTGCACTGCATAGTCAGACTCTTCAGGATGAGAAGCCCTTTTCCGTACTACAGCTCTTTCTTCAAAATGACTGATTTATCTGCACTTTTTTCTTCCCTTTTTTATCTTGTTGAGCTTTTTGGGTTTAAGAGCAAAAAGGACAACTCCTGACTTTCTTCGGATCTGTCTGTAAGCATGGCGGTTCGTACGCTCTGCTGCTTTTAACTGCGATGTTGTTTTCTAAAGTGCCGGTGACTCCAGCCCACATGGGCCGAAAGGGTCGCGGTTGGCACCTCCAAATATAATTCCGTTCATCAGAAAGGAAGCAGCAGGAGTGAAGGTTGTGTTATTCGCCGCACTTGTCTTGTAATGTAACTTTGCTTTTCATTCCAAACTGTATATCAGCTAACCTCTGTGTTTCTGGATCACAGCTTCTCAAGGAGTGAGCGGAGGACGGCCTGCTGCCCCCAAACCCCCCGGAGAGGAGGAGAAGGAGGAGGAGGAGAAGAAAGCTGGGCTGATCTGCACTCTCTGTGCCCCTGCAGCTTCGCACTCCAAGCTTGCTACACCTGTAAGTGTTCTTTAGCGTATGAGGCCAAGTGATATGGAATCCACCCTCCTCAAGTCGATATTTCACATCAGCGCTTTTTTCCCCTGTTTTCTACCTCTAGACGACACACAGGCGTTAGATATGGGCTTTGCCAGCGTAGAGAGAGCGAGACGTTATTAATGTGTTAATTTACAGGACAGCAGCAGCGTCCTGGGCTCAGGAGACCATCATTTTAAGACCTAGCGAGGATGAGGAAGGCTGGAGGAAACTATTTCTATGATGATGGGGATCAAATAGAGAATGTGAATTATTAATCATAAAGCATTTTTGTCCCTGATGCCCTGCGGGTGAACGAAAAGGGGTGCTACTGCTAACACAATCCACATCTCATTTATTTTTATGGAAAAGTTATTAAACTATGTACTTGAGATCAAATGGTAGTACAAGAGGAAACACACTCGAGTAATGAATCTCGTCACCTGGTCCTGAGCATTTGTGCCACTTAACACGCAATCACACATTTGCAGCAATACCGAGCTAAATGATGGCAGACTGCTGCAATACTCTATTGATTTTATTATTTAGCTCTCGGGCAATTTCCTCAGAACGCTACACAGATTTTGAGTGGGTGGGACAGTAATAAGGGACTGAGACAGCGGACTCAGAAGGAAGCAGTGCTAAATCACTCTTTGGTAGACAATGCACCTCTTAAACACACTAGGACACACTCTATATGCTAAATACTGTGTGGTATGTGCTCAGATAGCATGTTGTCGTTCAGCCTAGACACGTATTTTGACAGCCAGGGCTGGAATATTGTCAACGCTTAATATAAATGACAGGTAAATGAGTTTTGGGCTTGGCTTTTGAAAATTACAGTATATGCTCCTGCAAGGTTCTTGGATCGGGTGCCCAGTTCTAGGAGAAGAATTTCAATTGCTGTAGAGCTTTTACCTGATCTAGAGGTTCTGTAAACGTTCACACTCACCTAATCTCAGAACTTTCATTTGAAAACAATAAATTATCAAAAACATCTATTCCATCTGTTCCATCCAAGTAGAAAAGAGCCTCTTCCTCACAATCCTCAGCCTTTTTACACTTTTACACATCACTGTATTTCAGGTCCTTTTTGTAATATTGATATTAATGGGCAGTAGATTCGGTTGCTGAGGCTGTGGTAGATCTTACATGGCATATTAGTTGAGTGGCAGTAGAGGAGGTACATCACCCCAACCCTTGTGACTTATGTGCGAAATAATTAAAGTATACATTTTCTCTTTATACTTATTATACTTATTTTTTCTTTATAATATATACTTACATACTATAAAGTGCTATTTTTTCATGATAAAACTACCATAATAAAATAAGAAAGGTAGACTGGAATATGCTAAACTTTATTATGCTACTAAAGTGTACACTAATAATCAGTGCACGTAAAGAATGCTAAAATACACTACTTTTGTTCTGAATTCTGAATGCATGGTCACTTTAGCAACATGAAGCCACACTCAGAAGCAGAGAATGTGGTAACGTGCTCTTACAGCCTTCAACATTAAGGCCAGGCTACAGCAGTATACAGATTACAAGTGAACACATAGGGGAAGGTAACATGAGGGGAACGACTACACACGGCAGGTGGACAGGTGACATCACTTAATGTGACATCAGGTGTGCTTTAAGAGAATTACAGTAAAGATGTTTTGCATTCAATTTGCATAAAACATCTATTTATTTATAACTTACTATAAAAAATACTATAATATGTATATATATATATATATATTGTTGTAAAGTGTGATCAACATGTACTTGCAAGAATTTGATGAAAGCATATTGTTAATTTATTTTTTACCATATATTACGTAAGGACATACATTTGCTAGTATAGTTACAACATAATTTAACAAATCTCAGTTTTAAACAATCTGTATGTTTTAAATACAAATGAAATACACATTTTCAGTAAGGTATTCTTTTACCAAATGTGTTAAATGGACTTCCAGTAAAGTTGGCATTTTTTTGTGATATATAATATTATAAATTACAATACAATTAGAAGCATATAAATTGTACTACAGTAAGCATGCATTTAGGTACACTCAAGTACATACTTAAAGTATAGAATTTTAAATATTAAAACCTTTTTTAATAGCACAAGGTGTGTGGCTAAAATACTTGAATGTTTTAAATACTAAAACTGCTGCGTAACCCGAGTCCTGATCATGTAAAATCCTGTAGTATTACTCTCTCACTTCAGTCCACATGCCTCTTTGACTTTAGATGCTGGCTCTGTGTCTCTTAGCTTGTAAAATGCACGTGAAAAGCGTGTCCTTTAGTGCTGGCTCAAGGCGTGAATTCCTCTTTCTGGCTGTTGAGGGGACCCTTTAACAAGATCAAATAATGCATCTTTGAGTGTTGAACTACTGATTCCCTCAAAAACGAAGTAGGTCAATTGTAAACCAATAAATTGCAAACCCAAATCCACCTAAAAGTGTGTTTTGCAGTTGACGAGTTTTGTCCTCACCCCTCTTTCTTTGTGTGCGTCTCAGATTTCCTTTGCATGGGGCCCTCCCATTAGGCTGCGGTACGAGACGCATTCATCACATGTAGCTCTCCGGCACGGCAGATATGAGCACATCGCTATAGTGTGGCATGCCGATGAAGAAGTAGACAGCCCCGGCCACTGGTCAGCAGTGTTTATGGGAGGTGTCATGACGGCTGACAGTGTTCCGGCTGCATGATTTACACGCTCCCGACAGAGCCCTGCGCCCGCCTTGGGGAGGAGAGCCTGCCTCTGAAACATAACAGCATTATCTTTTATGTGTCCTTGTATGGAAGATCCCCTTTCAAAGACTGGCAGGAAAGACAAAGGAAATTTAAATATGGCTGCCGTCTCAAGAGCAGTTGCACTTCTTCTTTTATGTTATTAAGGAGAAGAGACAGATAAGGAGGCGCTGGGCTGGGCTAAAAGTAGGCCCTATCGCGAGCATATTGGAAGGGAAAAACACTCGGCTCCCTTAAGAGAATACGAGTGGGGTTTAATCAAGGTGAAATTTGGGACACACCTTTGAATTGAGCCATTGTGACACGGTAGGGTCATTTTTATTCATAAAAGCCATCTTTAATTGAAATCTTCATTTATCACTCGGGAGAACTTCTTCTAGGCAGTAAAACGGGGCCGACATAAGCAGCGCATTGAAATCATTATGTAATTAGGTGTATTAAACAGGTAATGCATTCCGAGGACGGCTCCGTGGCCCGCTTTTCTCCCACATTTCTTTCTTTTTAAATGACACATCTTTGTTCTTGCAAAGGAGAGATAAGGCTAATTGGACAGTTGAGAGCCTCATGAAAGGATGATATTGCTTGTGTTGCTTTCTGTTGGCTACGTGGCTGGAATACATACATAAGGCCTGTTCCTCTCAGGTTGGTTGGAATTCGACAGCATGACCTTGGGTGGACTTGCAGGATATTTCTTCTGCTTTCGCCTAGGAGACTTCTTTCTCTCTCTCTCTCGCTCTCTCTCTCTCTCTCTCTCTCTCTCTCTTGCGCTCCACGCTTCCACTTGACAATGAAAAATGAGATTTCAAATACACTCAACATGACACAGGAATAAGACGTAGCAGCTGCGTACATGAGGGCACATTACATTACGGATCATATTCACTTGTCAATCAAGCCATACGCCGAGCAGAGCTTTCAGCACTTAGATTAGCCTCCATATAAGCACCACACAATGCGCCGCGAAGACCTGCTAGCTCCGAATGCTCTTATACGGAGCGAGCTCGTTGCAGCACATGTTGCTCAGTCTAATTATCCAGCACCGGGGACGTTGAGCGAAAGGCTCGGGTCCTTGTCCTGCTGGACAGACGTCTCGAGTACATTCAGCTCAGGAGAGAAAAAGGCGGGCGCTCATTGTTTTATTTATGGAGTTTATACCCAGATCTCCAGCATACACTAACGAACAGCCCTGATATTAAAGATTTATTTATTTCCTCAAGCTTATATCACAGCAGGATGATACAAGCCTAAACCAACCTCTGCAATCGGAGGAGTGATCAAGCATTCATTCCTACCGTGCGCCCTGGCAGTGCACTCGCTCTGAGACTCAAAGAGCAGAGCCACAGAAATGGACTGACATGTGCTGTGCAGTGCCAACAGGTGCTGGGCCATTGTTTCACCCTGTGGTATGATGAGCACAGTGAGGATTATATGGTTGATTCTGCTGAATATTTTTGAATACAGTAAAATTTTGCAATACAAATAATTGCATATGAATTTATGGGTTTTGGGACTGTGTCTTAGCAACGATGCCCCCTATCTGACACACTGCGCAAGCTGTGTCGCGATGCTCATTGCTGTCTTCCACCCAGCCAACAGCCATATTTTAACGCCTTCCACCTGCACCATTTTAATAGCATCGGTGCTTGTGATTATATCTACGCTGGTGGGAGCGGTGGTCTCAAAATTAGGGGTGTTCAGGTCAGTTTCTGGAGTATTGCTGTGTATCTTGGCAGCGGAAACACAGGAGGAGCTCCACTGACTGAAAACAGACTAGGCAGACGTTCATCAACAGTCAGACGTTTGTTGCTATCTTGGCAGTGAATTGCCAACACAGGCACGTGCAGCCCGACGCTCGTACACCCCCCCACGCTTTACACCACTGAAATAGCAACCCGCCAAGGTCAGACCGGAAACAGCAAGTGACACCCTGATTGGTTTATTACTGCACATTACGCCCAAAACACACCCATGATTAATTAAGAGACTCAGTACCTGACTTCTGTGTGTTTTGAGCCACTCAAGGTGAACTTTTCCTGTCGTTACCATAGCAAAGACACACCGACACGCCCTAAATCAAGCTGCACGGTGCGCGATTGACAGTTCACCTAAAGATGGCTAAAATAGGGCCCATATGTCCGATATGCTTGAGATTCCTGTGCCTCTGTGTATTATGTGATGTGATGATTCACCTTTACTCTTGCTCAAACATGATTCATCTTTGCTGGCCTAACAGCAGCTAAAAAGACTATCGAAAAAACATAAACGTATGGCAACAATGGTTAGTATTCTTTAATGACCTCAAGCAGACTGATGCTATGCTAAATAAAGCTAAATCAAGCTAAATAAAGCTAAATCAGCTACAGTTCTAGCAGGAAAGCTGATCAAAATAGCTCCTTAGGCGAATGCCCATTAATCTCACCCTGAATGTAATTTTTGTATGTGGTGTGATGGTGAGTGTCGGTACTGACCGGTCTGTGTTGAAGAGGAATGTCAGCTATACATATTAAACATGCATATAAATGAATATAACTAATATCACAAAAGCACATATTCACACAGGAGCACAACAAGCATATTTTCCCACCACAGGCATAAAATTCTTGTTAATATTATGCTTTTTATTCAGGCATTGGACCCATATCATCATTGTCATGCATAAACCTTGTATCTTCATTTTTGTCGTTTTTCACTTTTTGACTTAATTTGAATCTGGCAGTTGTTCTTTACATTGTGACAAACTTCTGTGATGAATGGACCAATAGAAATTAAAAAATGACTTCCATTGACAGTTAGGAAAGTTTTTTGCTTGTCCTGTAAAATTGCTATTTTGGATATACGGTTAGGCTTTTGAGTGGCAGCGACACAATAAAATGTGACGGGGTGGTACTGATGGGGTGGGACTGATGGGGTGGTACTAATGGGGTGGTATGTGGCAGGGTGGTAAATTGGTGGTAAAAATTCTTATAACCACACACATGCCAAACTATTTGAAATATAATTTTCTTTGCTTTAATAGTGTAAGATGTGTCCCTATCTATTTTGTGTGACGGGGTGGTTGGATTGAGCTTGATAGATGCTGTCTAACATTACAAAGCAACGAATAAACAATATAATAAAGAATGTCAGAACTTACCTTGTTACTGGCCGCTCCAGAGGCTCAGATTATGTCCCACCCTCTTTGGAACGTAATTTAAAGCAACAATACGCAATTTCTAGACAAAACATCCCTTGAGCAAGACCCTTTACCCTCTCTGCTCCCCGGTGCTCACTGTCCACTGCGCGTGTTTGATCACTAGTGTGTAGTGTGTGTGTGTGTGTTCACTGCACGGATGGGTCGGAGGCCAAATCTGTGACCAACACTAAAGGTAATTATGGTTGTCTTGTCTTGTCTTGAGGGGCGCATACATCATATACAGCTCTTGAAAAAATTGAGACCACTTCATTTTTTTTCTTAAATTTGCATCTCTACGTGTGGCAGTGGTTTTATTCCAGACATTTCATCAAACAGAGCTGAGTTCGCTGAATCTGCAGACTATGAACGGCATAAAATCCCAACAGCAATGTGAAAGACTAGTGGAGAGCCGGCCGAGACATGAGAGCTGTGATTGGCCGTCGAGGTTATTTTAGCATAGTGATTTCTGAATGCTCTCAAAGTTCAGATATTAGCACTGTGTTATTAAATTTCAATAATAATGTTTTTGCATTATAATTATTTTTATTATAATTTCTTTGCATTATTTGGGCAGCTGACATTTCTGCAAATAAATAAATGCTCTCTCTCTCTCTCTCTATATATATATATATATATATATATATATATATATATATATATATATATATATATATATATTATGTTTCTCTGGTTTTACTATTTATGGGCAGTGTGTTTAGGCAAATGGACATTTGCATTGAATGTCATGAACCAAGGACAACAATTCCCTACCAAAAAATAAGTAAATAAATAAATTAAATTTATATTTAGAGCATTTATTTATTTGCAACTGACATATTTGCAACTAATTCACTACTGCTCAAATAATGCAAAATTGTTAAATTATATATATATATATATATATATATATATATATATATATATATATATATATATAATTTTTATATAATTTATTATATTTATATTATTAGATTATATATTTATATAAATGATCATGTGCTAATGAAAAATAATTCAAAGGAGTATATTAGTCTTTAGTCCATTAAAATGTGGCTCATATTATAGGAAGGGTGTCTCAGCCAGTCAAATACCTGCAGATGAAGAATCCAGTCCTTTTCAGCCTAGATTCTATCTGCTGCATCTGTAGTGGATAACCAGCCAGCACGGATTTGATGCATTTCCCTGGTACTTCAAAAAAACAGAAAACTCATCGAGCGGAAACACACAGCACAGTAGAAGCTGCTGGGCAGCTGCTGCAGTCTGTTAGTAATCATATAGGCAAAACAGGTATTTTTGCCTATATTTATTTATTATTGTGTATTTTCATTAGAGCCAGGATGAGGGTTAGGATTAGGAGTAGTGTGAGGGTAAAGATTAGGTGATGGGTTGAGGCTAAAGTTAGGATTAGGGCCAGGATGAGGGTTAGGATTAGGAGTAGGGCGAGGGTAAAGGTTAGGTGATGGGTTGAGGCTAAAGTTAGGATTAGGGCCAGGATGAGGGCTAGGATTAGGTATGGGGTTAAGGTTAGGATTAAGGCCAGTATGAGGGTTAGGATTAGGTTTTGGTCTGAAGTTAAGGTTAGGATTAGGGCAAGGTTGATGGTTAGGGTTAGGTTTTGGGTTCAGGTTAAGGTTAGGATTAGGGCCTGGATGAGGATTAGGGTTAGGTTTTGGGTTCAGGTTAAGGTTAGGATTAGGGCCTGGATGAGGATTAGGGTTAGGTTTTGGGTTCAGTTTAAGGTTAGGACTAGGCCTGGAATGATGGTTAGAACTAGGTTTTGATCTGAAGTTAAGGTTAGGATTAGGGCAAGGTTGATGGTTAGGGTTAGGTTTTGGGTTCAGGTTAAGGTTAGGATTAGGGCCTGGATGAGGATTAGGGTTAGGTTTTGGGTTCAGGTTAAGGTTAGGATTAGGGCATGGATGAAGATTAGGATTAGGTTTGGGGTTGAGGTTAAGGTTAGGATTAGAGCCAGAATGAGGGTTAGGATTAGGAGTAGGGTGAGGGTTAAGATTAGGTGTTGGGTTGAGGCTAAAGTTAGGATTAGGGCCAGGATGAGGATTAAGATTAGGTTTTGGGTTGAGGTTAAGGTTAGGAATAGAGCCAGAATGAGAGTTATGAATAGGAGTAGGGTGAGGGTTAAGGTTAGGTGTTGGGTTGAGGCTAAAGTTAGGATTAGGGCCTGGATGAGGATTAGGATTAGGGTTTGGGTTCAGGTTAAGATTAAGATTGGGACCTGGATGAGGGTTAGGATTAGGTTTTGGGTTGAGTTTAAGTTTAGGATTAGGGCCAGGATGAGGGTTAGGATTAGGAGTAGGGCGAGGGTAAAGGTTAGGTGATGGGTTGAGGCTAAAGTTCGGATTAGGGCCAGGATGAGGGCTAGGATTAGGTATGGAGTTAAGGTTAGGATTAAGGCCAGTATGAGGGTTAGGATTAGGTTTTGGTCTGAAGTTAAGGTTAGGATTAGGGCAAGGTTGATGGTTAGGTTTTGGGTTCAGGTTAAGGTTAGGATTAGGGCCTGGATGAGGATTAGGATTAAGCTTTGGGTTGAGGTTAAGGTTAAGACTAGGCCTGGAATGATTGTTAGAATTAGGTTTTGGTCTGAAGTTAAGGTTAGGATTAGGGCAAGGTTGATGGTTAGGGTTAGGTTTTGGATTCAGGTTAAGGTTAGGCTTAGGGCCTGGATGAGGATTAGGGTTAGGTTTTGGGTTTAGGTTAAGGTTAGGATTAGAGCCAGAATGAGGGTTAGGATTAGGAGTAGGGAGAGGGTTAATGTTAGGTGTTGGTTTGAGGTTAAAATTAGAATTAGGGCCTGGATGAGGATTAGGATTGAGCTTTGGGTTGAGGTTAAGGTTAGGACTAGGCCTGGAATGATGGTTAGAACTAGGTTTTGGTCTGAAGTTAAGGTTCGGATTAGGGCAAGGTTGATGGTTAGGGTTAGGTTTTGGATTCAGGTTAAGGTTAGGATTAGGGCCTGGATGAGGATTAGGGTTAGGTTTTGGGTTTAGGTTAAGGTTAGGATTAGAGCCAGAATGAGGGTTAGGATTAGGAGTAGGGTGAGGGTTAAGATTAGGTGTTGGGTTGAGGCTAAAGTTAGGATTAGGGCCAGGATTAGGATTAGGTGTTGGGTTAAGGTTAAGGTTAGAATTAGTAGTATGGTGAGGGTTAAGATTAGGTGTTGGGTTTAGGGTGGGGATAAGGTTAAGGCCTGGGTCGGGGTTAGATTCTGGCTGTGCTAGGTCTTGTTTAGAAGTAACACATTAAATCCTTTTATTAATAATCTGGATTAATATATCTATTAAATCATCTTAAAAAGAAAATTGAAGCAGAAACCAGACCCAGAACATTCGAGCAGCCGAACACCCTCCTGTTGTTTTTTTCCTCTAATGTGCGTTTGATATCTACAGGTTGAAATGGCCGGGGGCGGAGCTGCCACCATGCTGCCTGTTGTCTGTGTGCTCCTCTCTATCATTATGGGAGACAGGTGCTTATTGTTGTGGGAGGAACACGGACTCCTTTAAAACAGTGCTCTCCAGCCCCGAGAGAGAGTGGAAGAGTCTAGCTGGAGAGCTGAGAGGAGCAGCTGGTGTTTATGGACGCTAGCACATGCCTACAGGGGTATTTACGCCTCTGTTATTAGTTCTGTTTGACAATGTATAAATAAAGTTGAGCTGCTCACCTGCGCTCGCTGGTCTCTCTGTGTTTCAGACTCCTGCTTGGTCTCCCAGTCAAGGTGACACAACCCCCCACCCCCCACACACCCCTCTCCCCTATGCAGCTCTTGACACAAAACCTGAGTGAGTTTGATGAGAACACATGCTATTAGCTTTCTGGCAGGTCTGGCTTGGTGCTCACCTACAAGCCACTGCACCCCACCCGAAACAAATGGAGGTTGACAGTTTTGTTGTATATTTAGCATGAATGAGATGGCACTATATGATATTTTGATGCACTGTATTTTTTGTAAAAACATGTATCTCCAAAATGGTGACTTTACAGGAGAAGGCAAAAATGCTCTTGACTTTGAATGGAAGGATGGAATGAATTTATTCCAAGTAATTTAGAGCATTTCTATTGGTCCATTCATCCAGAATTATTAACACACTGTACAGAAGCAGCTACAAGGTTCAACTCATGGAGAAAACTTTAAACAGACAGAAATGGGGATACATGGTTTTCACTGGACAGCAGTGATATGCACAATTGACACCACAATTTCCTAGAAGGAAGCGATATCTGTGTTTCTTATTTGGTAGGTAGAACCTACTGTAGAACTTGGGTTAGCATATCCGATCAAGATTAAGCTTGAGGGGCTCGAGTGGTCCAGCCGACTAAGGCGCTGCCACTATGATCTCACTATGATGCTGGTTCGAATCCCGACTCAGGCTGCTGGCCATCGGCAGCCGAGGTTCCAAGGGAGCACAATTGGCCTTGCTCTCTCCAGGGTGGGTAGATGGCACTCTCTGGCATCACTGGCGTCTGCAGGCTGGTGCGTTGGAGCCGGGTATTGGTTGCCTGATGTTGCATCGGTGGCAGTTCGGAAAATGAGAGGCTTGACTGTGCACGAGTTGGAGGGGGCATGTGTTGGTCCACCCTCACTAGTGTCAAGGGCATTGCGAGTGGGGTAATTGGCGGTCCAAATTGAAGAGAAAATGGGTAAAAAAAACAGATATAAATTTAAACAAGGAAAGAAGAGGAAGCTTGAGTTCAGTCAATTGTTTGGTATGTCATTTAGAACCTTCCCAAAATGGAACAATTATAGGCCCACATTAAAGAAATACACCAACCTTCTGCATCTCAGCCTCTGCATCTTCATCCCCACAGAACATTGGATTTACGATTAGCATTAGTAGCATCAACCCTATTAATTCAGCCCTTCTGTATAACATGATTGGCTAGTTGCTGAATTCTGTAAAAATAATAATTTGAGATATTAAAATAAAGGTGCTATAGATGGTTCTTTGAGCGATGCCATGGAAGAACCACTTTTGGTTCCCTAAAGAACCATGTTTGTCATAGAAATGTTAAACGACTTTCTCTTGATGTAAAGGTTCTTTATCAATTTAAATGTCACATCTCTTTTACAAAAGTGTAATTAACAATATCTTGTGAATTTGAAACAATGACTATGGTGTTTAATCACCTTAGTTATTCTATTCACTGTTATTCTATTTGTACAGTACAAAAAAACAAAATCCCTTTGCATATTCCTGCTTGAGGGGCCGAGGTCAGAGTGCAGGGTCAGCCATGCTAAAGCAACTCTGAAGCAGAAGAGGCTAAGGGCCTTGCTCAAAGGCCCAACAGTGGCAGCTTAGTGGACATGGGAATTGCCCAATAACTCACCCACAACCAATAACTCAGGGTTCTTACCGCCGAGCTAGCACTGCCCCCAGGCTTTAGGATTTAACACACTTGTCTGCATGTGATCCGGTCTTTTTCAGGGGAAATAAGCACTCAACATAATCTCAACAACATCTCAGTGATGGAACACTGAAATCTTTCATTCTGTTTGGATTTCAGCTTCAGATCTGTAGATGTTCACCTGAGAAGCCACTGATCGTCTAACAGGACCAATACAGATCATCTCAACCAGCTGCCATAGACCTGCTGCTGACACCAGTTTGGAACTGAAGCTTCACTGGATTAGGTTTTCATCATGGATTCGAGCCAGGGTTAGGGTTAGATTTTGGGATCAGAGCTAGGATAAGGTTAGGTTTTGGCTTAAGTTTAAGGTTGGGTTTTGGTTTGAGGTTAGTTTGGTTTAAGGTTAAGGCTAGGTTTAGATTTTGATTTGGGGTTAAAGTTTAGATTCGGGTTAGGATAAGGTTAGATTTTGGTTTAAGTTTAAGGTTAGGTTCAGGAGAGTTAATATTAGAGCTAGGATTAGGTTTTGGCTTAAGTTGTCTTAAATGTATGTTTAGGATTAGGTTTTGGGTTTAGCTTTAGAATAATAGCCAGGATTCGGAGTTAGGATAAGTTTGTGTTCTATATGTTTAAGTCTATATGTTTAACCATACCAAATTCCAATTGTACCAATTGTATGATACAAAATTAAAGTCATAAACATAGTAATTTAATTTAAGTGTCATTTAATTTCTTGTTTAAATAATTGGTCAAAATAAACACTGCAGTTTAAAGAATTAAGCAGTAATTTGATGGTTTAGACTGTAAAAGGCAGACAGGTAATTAATTATTACTCTTTAATGGTTCTTTCAGTGTGTCTTTAGTAAAGGCAAGGGTTCATAAAGAACAGTGTGGATGCTTGAATAGTTCTTCGCATCAGTGCTATACAGTTTATACATGGTTATAAGAGTAGTCCACAAGAACCCCCTCAGTACTGTATACAACCAAGTGTATACTATAAAATACATTATACAAAATAACCCCCCTAACCCTGTACATGAGGCAGAAATTAACAGTTGCAAACACTAATGACTCTCAAGATTCAGTAAGAATCCCTTCAGAGTTGAAACCAGACAACATAAACAGCCAATTATTGCTAGAACACTTTGAAAAGGTTGTGGATATCAGGTGTTAATTGTTAAGGTGGCGGTAGGTTTTAAATCTCTGCCGCCGTTTTAGCTTCACTCGAACAACAAAGACAAAACTAGGCATCAGCAAACATTTTAAAGCTTTGGGGTTCTGAATGACCACAAATGTCCAATGATGCTCACACACTCAAAATTCAGCCAGCTTCCACATAAGAGGACTTGGGCCTCTCAAATCATTAAATACTAGACATCTATGTGTAGAGTCTGACAACGCAAAAGGGGCAGATAAGGTTCCTTTCCAACGACTGAAGTGAAACTGTACTGAGACGCCACGGCAGAGTGCTGGAGTTCAAAGAGGATAAAAGTCAAAGTGGTCATGGTTCATTGATAGACACTGAAGTATTTCCATGAAATACTACTAAGGGACTCATGGAACATATCTGCAGGATTGGCAGACATTCAGAACTCTAGCTTGAACTTGAACAAATATCAATTTTTTACGAGCTTCTACAGAACCAGTGTGTGTTTCTGAACATAGCTGCATGGAGACAGGCCTGAATATTAGGTTGACTTGTGTTTGGGTCCATGGAGCCTTATTAAATAATCTTATTTCCAGGGATGTTCAGGGTGTCTTATTTACTAACTAGTAAGAAGTTACATAAACGCTCTGACTTTTGATTCTTAGGACGTTCAATCTGTCAAGTTTTTACTTGCTTTTACTGTTTTATGTTTACTTGTTTATCTACAGATGAATTTGGCCTTTCACCGTTGAAAGACATATTTCAAAAAGGGATGCAAGTTAATCATTTAAGCTTTTTTTATTATCAGTGTAAATTCTATTCTATGTTTAAATAAATGCTCCAGTTGTTAAGTGTGGAAATTGTTTTATGACACATTTATTACATATCATTTCTACCAGAAGACTCTGGAGACATGAGAACAGTAAATTGTAAATTAAATCTTGACAGTTAATGAGATGGGAACAATGTTAGCGAGTTAAATCTGTAGATTGTCTTTGGTGTAGGCCCTGTCTTCACCCAGACCTTGCACCACTGGGACTTTCACAGATCCTGCCGAACTTAGAGGCAGAGGGAGTGGGGCCATAGGAACCAAACTGGTGGCGGTGGGGTGGAAGGAGGGAGAGATGGGACGTCACTTCTGAAAGCAGTAAAAACATGTTATTAGAGGTCTTTGGTAGAGGTCTTTCTCTGTCTCTGTTCTTTATTAAGTACTAATTATGTAAAGCTGCTTTGTGACGACAACAGTTGTAAAAAGCGCTATACAAATAAATTTGACTTGACTTGACTTGACTTGACTTGGTAGAACTTTCTGGTAGAACTTTCACTATTTGTGATTATTTATGGGTGTTTTATGGCTGTTTTTATTGTACTGTATTTTGTTTATTGTATTTTTAGTTTTGGGAAAGTTATTTCAGATGGTTCCATAATGTTTGTTTTTGTCTAACTGGACATGCTGTGTAAGATTCGTTCTAATAACATTGTAAAGCAAACCATTATTACGTCACGTTTTTAGAACGTTCCTGAACATTATTTTTTGTAAAATTACAGACTCTTCTTGGATCCATTTAAAAACATTACTCAACATTCTTATAACATTCTCTGCTAGCTCTGTATATTCCATTCTGTAACTACTATGAAATCAATGCTTTATTTAATGCAAGTGGAGAAATCTTTAAGGTTAATTTACTACGGTCTGGAGTTGCTCTTTGGCTTGATTCAGCACCACTGACCCAACAGCATATTTGGAATTGATTACTCATCAATGACAGACTCAAATTATTTGCTCTGAACAGATGCCAGCATAATTATAATACAGTTTAGGATACAACTAACATGGCATAAAGTGCTGCAAATAATAATGATTATCTGGTTCCAGTGGCACCTTTTTAATGGGTGGGTATGTAAGGCAGCAAGTGAACAGTTAGTTCTTGAAGGTGATGGAGGTGTTGAAGCAGTGTAAGAACCTGAGACACTTTGACAAGAACTGAACTGTGAGGGTCAGAACATCTCCAAAACATCAGACAGGTCTTGTGAGGTGTTCCCGGTATGCAGGTTCTACCAAAAGTGCCCAAAGGAAGGACAACCGGTGAACCGGCGTCAGAGTCATGGGAGCCCAAGGCCCACTGATGCTCATGGAGGTCCCACCTCACAACGTACAGGACTTAAAGGATCTGCTGCTAATATTAGACTTGGTGCC
The DNA here is from genome assembly GCF_030463535.1 of Salminus brasiliensis. Lineage (NCBI taxonomy): Eukaryota > Metazoa > Chordata > Actinopteri > Characiformes > Bryconidae > Salminus > Salminus brasiliensis. The sequence continues at coordinate 47,487,645 of NC_132880.1, read as the reverse complement.
AGATACCACAGGACAAATTTAAAGGTCTTGTGGAGTCCATGCCTCAATGGATCACAGCTGTTTTGGTGGCATGAGGGGAACCTGTAAAATATTAGGCAGATGGTTAATGTTATGACTGATAGGTGCATGTTTGCTATATGAGACAACATAACCGACGAGATGCATGTTGTATATGTAAAGGGACATATTTGTGAGTGTGTGTTGTGTAGAAGAGCGACTGTAGCACAAATTGTTAAAAACGCCAATGTGTCAACAGGTCAGAGCTTTTTTGGGGGCACGAGGCGGACCTACACAATTTTAAGCAGCTGGTTTTAATGTTATGGCCTATCTGTGAAATTTGCCATTAGTGTTGCTATTATAGACAGCTGAGAGCTATTTGTGTGTAGCTTTTTGCTAAATATGTCTTTCCATCCTGTATGTTTACAAGTAATATAGGCTGACTGTGGACTCCACCAATTAACGATGCAGTTAGAGCATGCTTCATAAAATACACACATGCTTAGCTAATCTGTCAAGATCACTGAACCCCAGCAGCAGAATTTTATGCTTTTAGCATCATCCAATTAGCATCATGACAAGCTGAATCCAATCAGGCAGAAACAGCCTGGATTCTTCTGAATGTCAAATAAAATCGTTCAGAAATACACAATACTTGTTTCCACTGCTCTGGAAAATCAGCCTAGTGTGATATACAGTATATACTCTCATCAATATTTGGTGCTATAGGGGCGTTGCATACTGAGCCTGAATATGTCAATATGTCAAGTTCCTCTGTGTCCACACATCTGAGGACTTCACCTGGTCACCCAACACATCACACATTGCCAGGAAGGCCCAGCAACATCTCCACTTCCTCTGACGGCTGAGGAGTCTCAACCTACCAGAGCAGCTCATATGCGGCTTCAACAGGTCCACTGTGGAGGGCATCTTGACCAGCTGCATCACAGTCTGGTATGGTAGTGCCACTGCTGCTGAACACAAGGCCCTGCAGAGAGTGATGAAAAGTGCCCAGTACATCACTGCAGCTGCCCTCTTCCCACTCAGATGTCAGAGGAAAGACATCAGCACCTCATCTGACCCCACTCTCCCCAGCCACTTTCTATTTCAACCCCTGCCATCCGGAAAGAAGTATATTAACATCAGAGCCAGAACCACCAAACTGGTCTAAACAGCAACACCAACCTTAGCCTGAACACACACACATACAGACTGCTACTGATCACTCTGATCCTTCCAGTTCACTCATCATACTCACACTGAGCTCCACCAGCTCAGGAACAGTATGCACTCTGCACTTTAACTGGAACTCCCTCTATTGCACCTAAGCTGTGTACTCTTCTCTTAACCTGAGCACTAGCTGCTATACTCATTACTGCACTGTACATGTGGTTTACACTCCTGGACTCCTGTTTTATTTGCATACAGAGCACTTCCCTGCTCTGAATATGTATGCCATTTTACTGTTAGTATAGTAACTTAGTCTGGACCTTAATTACCCAGCATTTATGCTGAGCGTCCATGCACACATTTGCACATGCAAATATATTTTTGTATTTATTGCATTTGTTGTCTATTGTCCTTGCACTACTGTATGATGTCCTACTGTATTCTGCACTGGAGACATAGCCTAACAGTGTTTGGTTGTACTGTACAAACAAATATTGAATTGAATCATGACAGAGGCCAAAGTGGTGGATCCACACATTTCTGGAATGCTCGTTGATCCAAACCTGAAATGTATTTCTTTTAGAAATTCCCATCTGGATGAGTAAAATTCAGATCTCTACACAGCCTGATTTAGGTTCTCCTTGCTGAGTGTATGATCTGGAATGTAGAGGGGATTTGGTTGCTCTCTCAGTCTATGATATTTTGATGTTGGTTTATCCCTCCCGTTCTGCCTCTGTCTTTAGGGAAGATTGTGAATTTTTATGTATTTTTAGTCAGTGTGGAGGGGGTGGAGGCAAGCAAGAAATATGGTTGTATTCTTCCCTGCTGCATGCTTGTCGTACGCTGCTGCAGTTCCTTCCCGTTCGCTGTATGTTCACCCCGATATGCACCCTCAGGCAGTGTGCCTTTCATTATTTCTTTTGAAACTTTCATCTGAAGTCTCCGAGGGATTAGCCCTCTTGATTCCTGACACAGTCAATGAAAAACAAGCCTTAGACACTGGGAGGCTTACAGCCAGTAGAGCTGCACTCCCTCCCTCTCCCTCCACTCGGCTCACTCTCTCAGAACATGCAGCCATGTCTGCATTTCCACACAAGTGGCTGCCTGGCTTGATTTTCTCTGCGTAATGCAGCCTGAATTCTCAGAACCACGCCGTGCCTTGTTTTTAAGCATCCCGTCCTCCTGCTTTGGTAATGAATGTAGCACAATTCTCGCCGTTGAATACCTCTGAGATCTGAGGATCAGGAACACTGCCTCTTGCCATGTTCATGAATGATAATTAGCCCTCTTACCTCGATTGCTCTTGCTGGAAAAGCCTCTGCCACTTCAGATAGGCGTCACGTCATCTCTGGAACCTTTAGGATGATGCAAAGCTTACCAAGGCCGAGGTTAAGAAGTGTAACCATAGATCTAGCCCTGCGAGCCTTCCCTGATTGGTCCAGCTGAACGCTCCTGCTCCTCTGGGTTTAAAAAATTAATAAGCACCCCCGGCTCTGTGGAGATTTAAGCCCTGCTTGTTGATGCCCACCCTCTGCTTCTCCATGCTCACCTTTGTCAGCACTTTCACTACTTCGCCACTGAGCAGGTGGAGCTAATCTATCTCTTTTGCCCTTCAGTTATGGTTTACCGTCCAGGGGACTGGACACAAGTGTCTCCAATAATCCTTTAATTAGGCGATGATGAACTATTCGTTTAGTATGCAAAGCTGCAAATCTCCACTTTCCACTGTGCAGAGCCCCCCTTTGCAGTGGCGGGCAGGCCGGCGCTAATGATCTCAGCAAGTGGCAGCAATCCATTGCAGCGCTGCAGCAAGGCCACATTAATCTTGCGGGTGATCCGGTTGATGAATGACCCTGGAGCAGAAGTCCTGGCAGATCCCGCCTTAATTATGCTGAGGGTGCTACACCTGGGAAGTGAGCGGAGTGAGTCTTGCAGACTCAGGAGTGCATGGCCACCCTACAGGTGGCTCCAGACACTGCTCCACTGGAAATGTGCCGGACCTCCCCTGGGCGAGGTTACGTCATCGTTTCCTCAGGCTCCCGGCCAGAGGAGATGATGATGTATGGAACCTATTCCTTCTATGAGCCACCTGGGCAAAAGCTTGAAAAAGTCATCAATCTGAAGGGCGTCCCAGGAAGGGTCATTAGAGGCCTTGGATCTATTTAGACCCGTCCTGATACTTTTTAAACACTTTGAGACATCCTTCTCTGCTGGATTGCTTTTGGAGCGGCCTTTGCTACATCCAGTAGTTCCCAACTGCTTCTCCCTGTAGTGGAGAGTAATGTTGAGAAGGTTGAGTTTTCAGCAGGGTATGGCATAAGATGAAGGTTCTGTAAACATAAATTATCCACCTCCAAGCAAGGTGAAGAGGACTGGTCTGCCTTTCTTGGTTAAAGAGCAGCACCAGTGGCCTCTTAGCTCAGGATCCTTTTCCACGCTCCTTTGGGGTTTTGGAAGAAAGGCCACTGGTCGTTGTAAGGTAATCATGGGCAGGTCATGTTACAGAAAGATGCTACCCAAACAGCATAACCTATTGTCCTACCTATTCTGCATTCTGTATTAGTCTAATGACAAAGTTAAATAAAATTGAATAACTTTATCTAGGTTTATCTAGGCTAGCTTGATTGTGTTCTTGGACAATGACCGATGGTGACAGCAGCTGAACCTGGATGTCAGCTTAGATGTTTTCATATTTCAGAAAAATTGTCCTTGAGTACAATTTTAGCATACTATTATTTAACATGCTATTATTTGCTTTAGTCTGTCAAAAGTATAAAACATGGTGAATGAAATTAAATAAAAAAAATAACATTTCTTATACTCTCCATTACCTTATCTTTACAATCAATCAATTGATTTAGGCTATCCAGATATCCTGCCTATACTTCTAGTCATATGTATATCCAAATAGCGAGCAGTAGTGGCTAACAGCAGTTTTGGAGGGCTGGAGTTGGTAGTTTCCCAAGTTTAGCAAGAGAAAATCTCCAAACTGTGTTGGGCACTGGCCCTCCAGGACTGCCAGTAGCCACTGTTTATTAGTTAGCAGTAAAGTTACTGCCCTACAGATTTTAATGTGATTCCTGCTTTAAAACGTCCGTATCTACTCAACAATGAGGGGTTTCTGATGACCACCATAACATTATGCACATTAAATGAGCACGTTAACAGCTGGAATTGGCCATTAGCTAACACATACTCTGGTTTGCTTGCTGCACTTCTGCTTCCTCTCGCACCGTTTTCAATGTCACCTCTTTTGGCCAGCCTGCTCAAGCAACGCTGTGGACTGTAGCAAGCCTAGCGCTCAGCTCTTCACACAGTCTGAGTGCGAGTAGGGATTGTGGCTGATTTCTAAGTGCTAGCAGGGTCTGGCGATGGTAGACATTAGTTGGATCAGTTGTGTTGGAAGCAGGGAAACACTATAATGTGCAGAGCAGCAGTGTGCCACGGCCAGTATTGGGAAACGCTGCTCTAGCTAAAGGCGAAAAGGAAAGCGCTTTGTGCACAGAGCACAATAAGGGTGGGTTCACTATTTTTAAGCTGGGCCCCCTGTTTGCATTTTACATGGCCTTTCCAGCATGCACATATCACAGAAATCAAGCTCAAAAATCTAAGGAGGTCTTTACATTACATTGCATCAGTAAGCATGAACACAATACCTCCTGAGTAATCCATTTTACTCTCAACATACACCCCCCACACACTCCCCCCGAAAAAAAAAAAACAGCAGTCCAGCTCACTGGGCTGAGGAATCCATGTGTGAAGTGTAATGAGAGGAAGAACCTTCGTACAAGTCTTAGCTCCTTTGGGGTGATGTGTGGCCTAGAAGCTTTTCCACAAGGGAATTCTGTCGACCTCCAGTTCCTGTTGGTGTGATACGAGCCTCCCCAAGGCCCCTGACAGTTACTCTAACCCTCTCTTTGAGGCTCTCTCTGACTTTTTGCTCCCCTCTGAGGTAATTCTGATCCTCCTGCTCAGCTGCCCCCACAGTAGATGGGTCTTGCTCCTGCAGTTGCAGCTTGCCCTCTGCGGCTTCTTATTTTGGGGCAAATCTGTCACCTTCCACTACCGTGGTTCATGAGAATTCACTTGCAGTCCCATTCTTTCAGATTCTAGGACAGGAATGCATTCTCGGCTTTGTTTATTGTGTGTGGATGAGAGCAACAGTATCCTATTTTATTTGTGGGGGTGCGTTAGATTGTGATCTTTTCGTTGAGGTTTATCATTGACAATGTTTGAATTTCTGCGTTCTTAGATCCCTCATAGATCTTTCCCCTCGAAACTTCACAGACCTGCGAGACTTCTCCAGAGTCCACTCCTGCTGCTGTGTCGCAAACATCGGACAAATTGATTTAATTGCATTCACGTACAATAAAGCTGGGATCTAAAAGGTCAGCAGGAAATGGTTGTAAAAGCCCTAAGGAGCATTTTAAGGGGCCGGCTGAATTTAATACGCATCCATCACTTTTTATCATCTAATTAGTCCACGGAATGGCAGCCTAGTGAACATGGTGGGAAAACAGAGCTATTGATTAGATAAAGGCCTGGTATCTATCATTTCACTCGCACATCGACAGACTGTCTGGCCATTTCTGACTTTTGTCTTTCTCTGTATCAGCAAAGTGTTCCACGTTTGTCTTGCCGTAGTTCTAATTGTCATCATCCGTCTGATGTCATGAATGAGTTTCCTGGATGAGACATCCACTCTGCCAAGGCTTGTCTCTCCATCATCCTGCCACAAGCGAGCATCCTGAAGGAACATCTGTACAGAGCCATCAGCAGCTAAATGGCTCAGCTTAGTGCCTGACAATCTGTGTGTTGTAAAGTACAGATTAAAAACAAATCCGTTCAGGATAGCATTGCTAGCATTGATAGATAGGGTCTCTATTTCTGCTTTGTTTTGGTTCTAGTCTGGCAACACTGTATCCGAAGGCCACTTATGTAGATGTGCGTAACACGATTGGTTGGTGTGGTGCAAAAGATAACACTACTACCTGCCAGTGAGTTACCACACCATGTTGGAGACTGGGGTTTGATTCCTGATCTGGGTGGCTGTGCTGCGCTACACCAATAAGAGTCCTTGGGCAAGACTCCTAACACTTCATTGGCCCTCCTCTGTAACACGAGTAACCATGTAAGTCACTCTGGATAAGAGCTTTAGCTAAATGCAGTAAATGTAGATGCAAAAACCTCAATTTTTGCTTTGTTATTTTAATTTTTGACATAACGTGAATCTGTCAGATCGTCTTTACACTATGTTATAATTTTGTGATGAATGGACCAATTGAAACACTCCAAATTGACTTGGAATTAAATCATTGTACTTTGACTTCCATTGAAAGTTTTTTTTTTTTCTCTCTCTCCTATGAAATTGACAGTTTTGCATGACAGCAATGATGAGCAAAAAATAAATTCCAGGACTTCCATGCATGACATTCATACAATGCAGAAAGGCTTATTACACACTAATGTTTGTTACTCAGTAACTACAAGGACTTCTGTACACACTAGTGGGGATATTCTCTGGTAATAGGAGTCATAACACTAGTAATAACACTTTTGGCCTGCTGGCGGACCATAAGCTGTTTAGAAGGTTGAAAGCGACTCAGTGTAGTATAGTTACTAGATGTACTATTTAATTCTTGGTGCTAAACTTTCCATTTCCATTTCCACTGAAGGCATTTAGCAGACGCTCTTCTCCAGAGTGACTTGCAAAAGCTCTTCATTGTTTACTCAGAAAATACCCTTAGCTAGTTTGTATTGGCTAGGATCTAAAGGTGCCTCTAAGTTTAGATACTACTAAATACATAGTCAGTATGGGGACCATAATAATCTGCATACTCTACACTCAGTCTAAGGACTCTTGGAGGAGGAGGGTCTCCAGTCTGCAATTGAAGACAGCGAGCTACTCTGCCGTTTGGACACCCAGGGTGCCAGGACAAAGAACAGTCTTCCATGGATCTTAAAGGATGGTGGGTCAAGCTGAGCCATACTTGAAGCTGCAAGGGCAAATCACATGTAACTAGACTCTATATAGCCTTGTGATGTTAGCTAGAAAGACAAGGTAAAAGAGTAAAAGGTATTTGTCACTGTACAATGTACAGCGAAATGTGTCCTCCGCATTTAACTCATCTGGTAGTGAACACACACTCATGTGTTAGGGGCAGTGAGTACACACACACACACACACACACAGAGCGGTGGGCAGCCAACTCCAGCGCCCGGGGAGCAGAGAGGGTAAAGGGCCTTGCTCAAGGGCCCAACAGTGGCAGCTTGCCGAGCCCGGGAATCGAACCCACAACCCTGTTATTGATATCTCAGCGCTCTAACCGCTGAGCCACCACTGCCCCATGTGGTGACATACATATCCAAGTAGAACATTGAACACTTCCGACACTTCAGCCTTAAAAAACTGACATATACAATCTCAGTGGCTCAACAGCTCAACTTCTCCAGGATCTTGCTTATATTTCCAGGACATGCTTAGCAATTTTCCATTACTGCATAAATAGACTTTACATTTCAGGTTTTCCAGATTTGTCAGGACACATGGGAACCCTCATTTACTGACATTTATTCCATTTCTAACACAGTTAGGATGCATCAGAACAGAGCTTGTAAGGCAGATGCCTATTTATGAACATCCCCAGTTCTGTTTATTTCCACTTGAGTTAAAATAGACTTTATGTTAAGGAGTCCTGTGTGGCTGTAAAATTGAACTACAGCTACCTCAGCTTTTCATCTACACAGGTCTGTTCATCAGAACAGTATAACACAATATCTATAACACCTAACAGTACATTTACATCAGATCTTTCATTTGTAACCAAGTACATTTGCGTTTTTTTTCCTGAATGTAAACAGGGGTCTTCTACTTTTACTCAAAGATAGTTTTCCAAGAATATCTTTAAATTCATTAAAGAACATGGCTTCTGCATGGAAATATATTTCATACATGTCAGAAAATATAAATGGAAGTTCTCAGATTTCAGAGTCTTCAGACTCTTTAAAAGTACTGATCAACAGTATTCCTTTCCTGAGGCTGAGGGTTTATAATAGTGTTATAGCATAACAGACATTTGCTCCATTTATAACACTATTATGATTCTTTAGTTTTAGGCCTCTTTCATAAATATAGTGTCATTTAATTAGTAAAGCATGTTACTTCATCTTGTGATTACTGGCAAGTGCCTATGTACAGTCTTATGCAAATGTTTGAACACCCCTGTCTTGTTGAAGTCTAAATAAGTCATTTTCTCTAAAGAGACAAATGATGGGATTTTATTATAATTACTGTATATTAGCATAATTAAACAAATATATATAAAAATAAATAAATACGCATGGGGTATGTAAAAGCAATGAAACTTCATAATCAATGAAGGGGATGGGTATGTGTGGGGGGTTGCAAAAAAACTGAGGATCGACCTTTTAATTAAATTTGACCTTAACAGTGGTTTTAGTGTGTTTCTATAGAATGTATTTTGAGATTTTGATGCTAAATAAATTATTATATATGATGCATTTTTAAATCATTATTATTACTCATTTATTAGTAGTATTATTATTAATATTGATATTTTATCCATTTGAATACAGTACATCTTAAATACATCTTGAAATAAAACAAACTGAACAACATATCAGTGTCATCATAATATCCTTATTGTCAGCTAAACCTGAATCAAGAGTGAACCCCGAGAAAAGGTGAAATTATTCTATGATGAAATATGGGGTTCCTTTCAGCTGATTATTGATTTCTGACAGAGAACGTATATGTCCTAAGGCTCGCTCAGCCTGCCACATGTACTTCCATGCTTGTGGATGTTTTTGCCTCTGAGGTGTTCAAAGGTTCTTGTATTCTATCTCAGCTGGACAATGAATGCATCTCTGCCGCTGCCCTGAGCTCTTGGCCTGGTGAGCACATCATTTTTTCTCTCTTTTGTTGCGTGCCGCCATTCAGTTGAAGGGAAGGACATGTTCAGGTTCAGGTAGACGATCATAGCCCTGAGAACATCTTGTTCAAGTCCTCCATTGGACTGTAGAGACAAGCATCAAAAGGAGAAAAGTGTTTTTAAAGACTGAAATCTGTACATAGGTTTGTGTGTGTGTGTGTGTGTGTGTGTGATGTCATTCAGTGTATTTATAAATAATAAACCACAGTAGGCCAGAGCAGTCATTGAAAGACATTAACGATCAGCAAAGTTTTCATCTTTGAGAAATAAGCAATATTCTCGACCTCACGCGGTGAGTGATGATTTACAGCGTTCCAGATATTCAACTTCAAATTTCACATTTCAAAATGCTAATGTAATTTAGGTCCTGAACAATACTTCACATTAAAACTCTGCACCATTTCATTTCTTTCACACTGAAGGGTGAAATTACCTCTTTGGAAAGGAAGAAAATATATATTAAAAGTACATAAATTTAATAGTAGAAGTTTAGAACTTTAGAAATGTGCAGTTATTGAAAGTGTTTATCACAGTTTGAACTCTAGTATCACTCTACTATCGATCTCTCTCTCCTAAAGTGTCTGCTGGGTTAGTCAAAAGTGCTTAAGAATGTTAAACTGTGTTATAAATATAATGTAATATAATGTAATATAATATAATATAATATAATAAAAATAAAATAGAATAATGAGACTTTGGTACTTTCAATGGCAAACCCTAAACCTCAAACACTGTTGTTTCTCCTTCAAGAGAACATCCAGCAGAACCAAAACAGAGCTGGAAAACAGGCCGATTACAAACCCCCAAAACTGTTACATCACAGTATTGACAATTACCTGACTACATATCCAAAATGTATAGACACACAGTCCACTCTCTGGCTAGAGGCTAAACACAGTAGCTACATTAGGATAATATAGAAGCAAGGCTACCCATAAGACAGTTTAAATACATTACATTTCTTTCTTAAATACATTTTACACACTAGAGGGTATTTCAGACTATATTACCTATACCAAGTATATTGAAGATTCAATATTTATTTTAAAATATGTGGAGAAATATAATAAACATAGACATGTAGCATATCCCCTAACACAGAAAGGCTAATTATTCTTTTTTATTAATCTTAATTATTAATCTTGATTCAGTAGATACACATCTGGTATCTTCAAACTACCAACAGAAGAAGGATAAAAAACCTTCTTCACTTTTAGTGTAGTTTAAGTTTTTGGAGCATTTCTATTGGTCCATTTATCATGGAATTCTGACACAATGTAAAGAACAAATGCCAGATTCACATTATGTCAAAAAGTGTACAAAAAAAAATTTTTAGCAAAAAAAAAAAAAAAAAAAGGCAGATACAAGATGATAAAGTGTGAACATATTATATAATTGGGCATTTTCAGAAAATATAAAAAATACAGTTTTCCATTCTTGGACATTATTACACCAAGAGTTCACCTCTTTCTGTCCAGTTTTGTTAAAAAGTGTAAAAAAAAATAAAAAAAAAAGGATAAATGCTTCAGTGAGTATCTGCCTAGTCCTAAATCAATAGATTGACTATTTGAGGTGATGAGGTGATCGCCCCGTGAACCCAGAGGCCTGAGACAAATCTATTTTTAAAATGAATGAATCCATACTTGTATTAGAGAGGTAGGTGTTATAAAAGATCAAATATTAATTATGCAAGATTGGGTGATTCATTATGAGCACTTCTAACAGTGTAATCAAAATTGATTTACTGCGGTAAGCCTGCTGCCCACCCTCCCCATGTCAAAGACATCGCCAAACGCCAGATCCTCCTGAAAAGGAACTCATGAAATCCTCCCCAGCCTGGAGCTACCAGAGCAGCACATTTTACTGTGCTTCTTGACACGGCTACAACTTTATTTAAAAACTCCACTCAGTTGAGCAGCCTGTCTCTCCGGGGTTACAAAACAAAGCGAGCTCCTGAAAGCTGTGCGCTCTGCAGTGATACTGATGATTTAATGGCCCAATCAAGAATTGCAGCAACTGGCAGACCAGGTGTCAGCTCTGCCCCAGCAGAGGCTTTCAAAATAACAACAAAGCCAAAGTCTGAAATGAATAATGTCTACCAAGCTCTCTCCTAGTGAAGTCAGAGCTGGCGTTATGGCGGTCCGTGGCTCTGTTTCTGCAAGTGCTGATTAGGGCTGCGCATTAACGGAGGTGATAATTGTTTTCATTTGCACACCAATTAAGTTTCTCTGAGCTACTTACAGCTATGTGCTCTTTTATCAGGCTCATACTTCTGTGGATGTATAGAGAGGTATAGAGTGTGCATCTAAGCACTTGTTTACTGTGGACAAGGCAGACACTGGTGACCACAGCCAATGATTCTGTTTTACTGTTCTGCTGAGATTTATGTCATAAAGCTGTCTCAGGGTGCAGCAGGTTTCAAAACAGCCCTAATAACCATGCTGGAAATTCTTAAGGATCTTATTTCCTTCCTGCTCTGTGGCCATGGGTCAAGGACACTGTTTACTTGATTCTGAAGTTATGTATTTTTTAGTTATTTGCAGAGCATTGGCAACACCAATCTATACCATTCCACACCACTCTATACTGCTCTATACTGCTCTATACCACTCTATACTGCTCTATACTGCTCTATACCACTCTATACTTCTATGTATTTCTCTGTACTATTCTATACTGCTCTATACTGCTTTTTTACAGTTCTATACTGCTCTATACCATTCTATGCCACTCTATATGTCTCTATACCATTCCTATACAGTTATATACTGCTCTATACTGCTTTTTACAGTTGTACACTGCTCCATACCGTTCTATACTGTCTATACCATTCTATGCCACTCTATACATCTCTATACCATTCCTATACAGTTCTATACTGCTCTATCCTGCTTTTTACAGCTCTATACTGATCTTTACCGTTCTATACTGCTCTATACTGCTCTGTACTGCTCTATACCATTCTATACTGCTCTATACCATTCTATACAGTTTTATACTGCTCTATACTGCTCTTTATAGTTCTATACTGCTTTTTACAGCTCTATACTACTCTTTATAGTTGTATACTGCTTTTTACAATTCTATACTGCCCTATACTTCTCTGTACCATTCTACACTGCTCTATACAGTTCTATACTGCTTTATACAGCTCTATACTGCTCTATACCACATGTACTGCTCCATACCATTCTATAATGCTATGCCATTATATACTACTCTATACTGCTCTGTACTAGTCTATATCATTCTATATTGCTTTATAAAATTCTGTTCTGCTCTATACTGTTTTATACCATTCTATACTGCTCTATACCATTGTATAATGCTCTATACTATCCTATACCATTCTATAATGCTCTATACTATCCTATACCATTCTAAAATGCTCTATACTGCTCTATATCATTCTATAATGCTCTATACTGTTCTCTACCATTCTATAATGCTCTATAAGATTCTATATCATTATATAATGCTCTATACTGCTCTATACCATTCTGTACCATTTTTTACTACTCTGTACCATTCTATACCCCCGGATACTGCTCTATAGCCTTTTATTCCACTATATTCTGCTCTATAGCATTTTTTTACCACTCAGTACTGTTCGATTTAATTTTGATCTGCTCTAAACCTGTCTACTCCTCCCTATACTGCTCTATAGCACTCTGTACCACTCTATACCTGCTCTCCTCCATTTGCTCTTATTACAAAATGTGCTCTTTTCTGCCTTTATTACAATGATACATTTCTACACCTTCAGAGTTCAGTTAGAAGAGCACTTTCTGCTTTATTGTATTTTATTTTATATGCAGAGCTTTGAAGAATTGACAATTATACTTTATACCACTCTGTACCACACCATACTGCCCTCAACATCAACATATAGTAATACTAGATGTTTAATGTTCATCTTATGCCTTTTCACCAAAGTCCAACCAAACACATTCAATGACATTAAGGCCTGAACTCTGGGGTGGTCAGTATGTTATTCTATGCATTTTTAGGTATTTATTTTCATCCTTTTTTTTGTTTTGTTTTTGTTTTTCTCAGCAAGAGCTTCCTAATCAGCTCCACATCACTGGTCAGAATCCAGCAGGTTTCAAAACAGCCCTAATAACCATGTTGGAAAATCTGTAGTATCTGTTGTGCTGATTTCCTCCCTGCTCGGTGAGCACAGGTCAAGAGCAAAGTTATGAATTTAATTGCATTTTTTATATGTAGCTTTAAAGCATTGGCAAATTTCATTCTATGCCACTCTATAGGGGTCTTGAGAGCCATCTTTATCTTATTTTATTTCATTATATATTTGGTTATACAATGTAACACTATTAAAAGTCTGTAATACATATCTACACATTCACAACACATATATTACAAATATGTCTCAAATATGAAATATAATAGCAGCCTTTCACTCTTTACCTTTATTACAACATTTGCTTGAGCAAGGAAGCTCCACACCTCTGAAGTTCAGGTATCATTTTCTGACCATCACCATCCAATTAATCGCAACCAAACACCTCAAGTGATGTTGAGGTCTGGACTCTGGGGTGGGCAGCCCATTGTCGTTCTTTTTGATCTGTTTGCATTTTCTCAGTACGATCTTCTTGATCATCTCCACATCCTGTCAGACCGACAGCATTGAGTCGTCTTCTCACGAAGCAAAGATCAAAGATCAAACACCTGTGAATTTGCTCAGATCTGAAGCTCGATTTGCTAGTTTGGATCAGTCCCAAATCAGCATAGATGATTTGGGAGGAGACTGAAGAGAAGGGAGAGAACTCTGAGGTCTTTGAGCTAAAATTCAGGCAGAAAGCCAGACCCCCTCTCTAGTTAGTGGAGCCAGGAATGAGAGATGGTGGTGACGGGGTGGTGGAGGGTTGCAAAGACAGTATTTATGGGACGTTAGATTGTAAGGAGGGGCTTCAGGCATGTTCTTCCATCATTTTTTTTAAATTATTATTATTTCATAACACCACTTTTCTCCTCTCTCTTACAGCTTAAACCCTTAAGCAGTGTTTATTTAATGAGGGTCAGTGTTGGTGGTGGACCGGGTCTTGCATGGTTGTCAGGGGTTCCATTTTCTATGTGTCCTTTTTAATTATGTCCTTTAATCTTTCCTCTCGCTCTCTTGCTAAGTGGATTGTCATATATGTAATTGTCTCATAAATATCTCCTGAAACATGAATAGCTTGTACTCAGTGGACTGTTTGGACTGGAAATGAAATGATGTGTGTATTTGTCTCTTTATTTCATCCAGAGCTTTGTGGATCCTGTAATATTGTATAGCTGTAGACAAATTAGGCCTTTTCAGTACGCCTTCATGATGCCTTCATAAAGGCATCACACTGCTCCCAGCTCCATTTGTGCAGAATACGAGGCTGTCTTTGTCTAAGGGAATAAGCAGACACATATGGAAGGCCGCTTTTCAGGGCTGCGCTGTCGTGTGTCGGTTCTACAGCATGTACTCTCTAACCTTACACAAAGGCTTTAAACGCAACAGGTCAACCTTGATCTCTGCCTTGCCTTGGCTTCACACATCCCACATACTGATTCATGCATGTGCTTTGATTTACCTATCTGACTAGACAGGAGAGCGCTGCCAGGCATAGTAGCCTGTGTTCACAACTTAACGTTGCCAGTGTGTGAAATTACACCTAATATCACAGTATATGGTTGTTGACTGATTAAACGTCCACCTATATCTTTTGCAAGCTGTTTATTCAGATATTAATCCTAAAGGGATCATATTCTCCTGCTTTTATGGATTTTGTAGAACATGTGAGAGCCACATAAGACTGATATATCATTGCTGTCATGCAAAAACCTTGTATTTTGTCACTTTTCACTTGTTAACATGATGTAATTTACATTGTGTCCAGGTTTCATGATGAATGGACCAATAGAAATGCTCGGAATAAAATATTTGTTAAATTTCAACTTTCATTGAATGTAAATAAATAAATAAATAAATAAATAAATACCATCTCCTGTAAAGATCTCGTTTTGGAGATACAAGGTTTTTGCATAACAGCAGCAATTACTGAAGGAATTGTTCCAATTGACTGCCTTGTATTGTGTATAGTGCTTATTCAAAAAGCATTCCAGGCTGAAACTCACTATATAGCCTCTGTAGAAATGGGTGGAACTCTAGACAAAACAGCCATAACATTAGTACCGCAACAGATGAAGTGAAAAACTCTGATTACCTTCGTCTACAGTGGCTCCTGTCAAGAGGTGGGTATATTAGGCCGCAGGTGAACAGTCAGTTCTATCAGAAGACTCTGGAGACATGAGGGCAGTACATCAGAAATGTAATAGTCTTTGACGTTGGCCCCGTCATTAGCACAGGTCTTGCAACGTTGTGCACATCCTGCCAGACTTACAGGCAAGGGGGCGGAACCTTTCCCCGGGCAGCCATTGGGACCAATCTGGTGGCGATAGTGGGGGGGGGGGGGGGGGGGGGGGGATATGAGATGTTACTTCTGAAAGCAACAAAAAGCTTAGTAGTTAGAGGACTTTTAGATGAGATGATGGAAAAGCATCTTAAATTCCAATGAAATCCAATGTAAAAAGTTGTCAGTTTGGAGCATTTCTATTGGTCATTCATAATGAAATCATAAAAAAATGCAAGACAAGATAAAAGATTTTTTCCTGACAGCGATCAAATGTAGTTCTGAGACTTTAAGCAGTCTTAACAGGGGTTCAATTATCCTACCACACAAAAACCACACCATCAACTACAGCTGTATTATAAAATCCCTTCAAAACGCAATTAATAAGCCTTTACTCGCTTACGGCTAAAGAGGTTTTATGCCTAGTGGCATGAAAGAGATCCTGAATGGGGGGTGTGGTGTGTGTGTTTGTGTGTGTGTGTGTGTGTGGGGGGGGGTCTAATCAAAGAGGACACTTTACTCAGTGGCACTCAACCTCAGATCTCCCCTATTTATTTCCCTAAAGAACATAAGTCTAACCTGGGGAATGCAGTCCATCCAGTGAATAATAAGGTCTGTCACACCATGGCTGTAAACGTGCCAAATGAACTTTGGCACTAAATAAGCCCTTTTCACCTTGAATTGGCCACCGCCGCTACAACACAGCCCGCTATATATAGCACAGCTCCTCTTTCAGTGAATTATACCTGATGGATGCTGCAGTGTTCTGGCAGGTCAGAGTGATCCAAACATTCATTTCTCATCCAAACATTCAAATGACTGTTTTGCACACAGAAGCATTCTCTCCCACCCACTGCTTTCATCTTGAGGCCTGTTATCAGTTCCCCATTGATTCTGAGTGTGGCCTAAGGCTGGCCAGTAGAGGGCGGGCATGAGCTTCGCTCTGTAGGCCAAAGGTGGTGATCAGAAGAGTAGGAGTGTAGTCATCACAATAAGGAGACGAGATATGAGGCCAGCAATATATTATGTATTGAGCTGAAAAGAAATGCTTACGACTACAGGTACTGAGCCATGACATTCAGCTGGTGGTGAAACAGAAAGAACTGCCTGCTATATGTATATATATATATATATATATATATATATATATATATATATATATATATATATATACCTCATATATATGAGGTATATACACACAGTGGAAATGGGTATACACTACATAATATGATATAATATGATCTATATATATATATATATATATATATATATATATATATATATATATATGTTTAGACTATGTATATAACTATATATAGCGTATTATATAGTATATACCATTTTAGACTGTATGTGCAAATCTTTGTGGACACCCCTTCTAAATAATTCAATAAATGCATTCAGTTGCCCCCATTGCTGTCATAGATGTGCAAATGCACACACACACAGCTTGTCTAGTCCCTGTAGATAAGCACTGCCAATAGAATAGGACCTATTGGCACCATGCCATGCCATGGGCCATGGGCTAGAGGGGTATAAAGCCCTCTACAGGAGCAGTGGAAGAACTGTGTTCTCTGGAATGATGGATGCTGCCCCATCCAATACTTCTTGGGTGATCACCCAACATCCTGACCTCACTAACACACTTCTTATTGTTGAATGCAATCAAATGATCACAGCAAAGCTTCGACAAAATAGTAGAAGGCCTTGTCCCCCTGCACAGTAGAGAAGGTTATTTCAACAAAAGCAACTCTTTTTTAATCATTTAATAATAATGAGGAAGAAACAAGGACCGAGCAGGTGTCCCAATACTTTTGTCCATACGTATATTATGTATATGTTGTATATTGTGTATGGTATAGTGTTATAGACGTCTGCACATTGGGTAGGTGCTGACCACTTGCAAACCAGGAACACCCCACAAGACCTGATGCCTGATGTTTTGGAGATGTTCTGACCCAGTCGTTGTCTAGAACATCACAGTTTGGTTCTTATCGAAGTGCCTCAGGTTCTTCCAACACATCACCTTCAAGAACTGACTGTTCCCTTGCTCTCGAATACATCCCACCTCTTGACAGGAGCCACCGGAACCAGATCATCAGTGCTATTCTCCTCACCTGGCTGTGGTTTTAATGTTATGGCAGATGAGGTGAGATTTTAAAGCAGTGGGTGTATGCTGTGCGCACTTGCCCTGCTCTTACTACACTGCTTTTGGTGTGAGCTCACACTGCTGATGCTCACGGCGCCCGCACCAATCAGCGCGCAGCTCTCTCTCAGCCACCGAGAGGAGCCCATGAATATTTACGCGGAGGCTGTTCACTTTCCTGCGCGCAAAGTTAGTGGATTAGCAGTGGGAGGACGGGGCTCCGTGAAAGACTATCTCCACCACCACCACCACCGTCACCACCACCACCCGGTCACCACCACCACCACCACCACCACCACATTCACCAGCACGCGCGCGAGGATTAACATCCTTCGCTGTCTATCCATTGACCAGCTTTGGCAACGACAAAAAGAGAGCCAACGTGAAGGACAGCGGTGCGCTCTGAGAGGCTTAGGCGATCTCCAAGTGGGCGAGGACGCACCACTCCAAAGACTTGTTTCTTTGTGTGTGCGCAAATGTGGACGTGTGTGAGTGTATGTGAGAACGCGTGTGTGTATGTGAGGACGTGTGTGTGTGTGTTTGTGTAAAATGCCAAGACTTCGTCCATCACCCTCTGGCTGCATCAAGCTGGGCTGTTCATTGGGAAGGACGCCAGACCGCAGCCTCTCCAATCTGCAAGTTCAGTCCGATAAATTGTGACAAAGGCTGTCAGCTGCTGGAATACGAAATCGATGCGCACGAAAGCGACGCGTGATATTCTTCTGGAATTTTAACGATCCGTTTCCCTCCTCTGTCTCGCGCGCCCTCGCGCTCTCTCTCGCTCTCTCTCGCTCTCTCTCGCACCGGATTGCAGCATGGGGGGCTTCACTCTGATAGTGACAGCTTCGTTATTTGGTGGTCTTTGTTGTTGTTGTTGTTGTTGTTGTTGAGTGTCCACACAAGACTCGCAAGAGGAGGTTAAGGGGGAGGAAACATGTCTGGCCACTTCTCTGAGAGGGATCACTGCTATCAGAGATGGCATTTTGGTCCAGCACTTCGGGTTTGACTTCTAAAGTGCCCAGGAAGATCTTATTCATGTTCACCCTCTCCCTCTCCGTCACCTACCTGTTCTACAGCTTGATGAGCTGCTACAGCTCGCAGCTGCAGTTCCCCCTGCAAGACAACTACGTCTACCAGGCCCGGCTGGTGACGGAGGAGACAACTTTCGTGACGCTGAGGGACAAACTTTACTCCACCGCTTCTCGGTCCTACTTCGACGAGGAGCTGATCGAGAGGACGGCCACGGAGCAAACGCTCGTTTTCTCCACGGACAAGCGCGATGGTGAGTGGACCACCGGCTGGGAGAGAGCCCAAGCGGCCCCGGCGACCACCAGCAGCACCACAAGCAGCAGTAGTAGTAGTAGTAGCAGTGGCAGTAGTGGCAGCAGTGGCAGTAGTGGCAGCAGTGGCAGCAGTGGCAGCTTCCACGCTATCGCCGCTGTGGAGAAAGAGCGGCAGGACTTCAGCACCACGGACAGCGACCCCAGCCTCCGGAGAGCGCCCAACTGCACCTCGGATTACGGCGAGAAGAAGCTCCCCCAGGCCATTATAATCGGAGTGAAGAAAGGAGGTACTAGGGCGCTTCTCGAAGCTCTGAGGGTCCACCCTGACGTCCGCGCGGTCGGGAACGAGCCCCACTTCTTCGACAGGAACTACGAGAAGGGGCTTGACTGGTACAGGTGCGCGCATTCCTTTCCTCTTCGTTTGTTGTAACGGTGCCACAAGCTGCAGTGGTTCTTTAAAGAAGCTCTGGGTGGATTGAAAGAACCAGTCTCGTGCGTAAAGTTGAAGGAACCTGATCATAATATCATAAGGGTTCTACTGTACTATTAGCCATCAACTCACTGAGAAGCAATACGGGGCCTGCGTTTTTAGCAGTGCTATTCACTGAATGGTGAACAGGCACAATTTTAAGATCAATGTAGAGCAAGTTAGTGTAGTTAGTGTACCAGCAAATGTACAACATGGTCCTTAAGGCCCACCTGTGTGCATTTCAGGCTCTTCTGAGGTTCCGTACATCTACTTTTCCATTGCAAATAATGGGCGAATGGGGTCTGCAATGGAACATGGTGCAGTTTTATCCCCGAGATCTAACTCTCGGCGCCGCTTCAGTATTAGGTCCTGTCATCCCATCACCCCAGTTCACAAGCACCAAGGTTGAACATGATGCAAAAACAACATCCCAAAACAATGTTTCTAATACTATCCGACATCCACTGGCATCCTCAATGATATACAGTAGGCAGGCAATATTTCTACTCATGTCTGTGCTGTACAGCTCTCGCCAATCTCTCTCTCTCACACACACAC
Organism: Salminus brasiliensis; assembly: GCF_030463535.1. Classification (NCBI taxonomy): domain Eukaryota; kingdom Metazoa; phylum Chordata; class Actinopteri; order Characiformes; family Bryconidae; genus Salminus; species Salminus brasiliensis. The sequence continues at coordinate 47,467,669 of NC_132880.1, read as the reverse complement.
ATCTCCAGTCCCGTGGCTTTTGTGCCCGGTATCTCACAGAGCACTAAATTTGTTTGAGATAATAGCAGAAATAGCACACTGTGGGTGTGGGTCAACATTTGAGTCTCTGCCCAAGTACGGCAGGTGTTTCATATAAACAGGTTTTGCTTGTGGCTGATTTTTTGTTTATATCCATACTAGTTTCTTTAGCACTGGCACTCCCGGTATACAGCATATCAGCCATAACATTAAAACCACCTGCCTAATATTGGTTAGATCCCCCACATGCTGCCCAAACCTCTCCGTAGACTTCTTAAGATCCCTGAAGGTGTCCCGTAGCACTAAGGCATCGTTGAAGCCCTGAAAGTTGTGAAGTAGGGCTTCCATAATCATAAGACAGGTCCATAAGACTAAGAAGTCTAGACATCACTGTTTGCTTTGCAACCTCACATCAACTTCAAGAACCTCCCCTAATATATCCACCCCTATGTGGGTGCTATTGGAAGCATTGGATTATCAATGCACTTTGTCAATTCACTTTATCTGTCAGTGGTTTTAATGTTGTGGCTGATCTAGAAGCATGCATTATGCATTGTTGAAATTTGGTGGAATACATTGTAGACAAATTCTAGCTCAGTATAACATGCAGTCATTGAATTCTAGGCCTTTTTATTAGTGTTGTACTATCTGACGTATGGTGGGTAGCAGAATAACTGCTGTGGCCTTGGTTCATCTAACAGCAGCTTCATGCTCACAGTCCCTGCATATACGTGAGTCAGGTGCAGCGTATGCTCTATTCCCAACGTCAGCCCGCTCCCAAGTGAGCCTGAATCATGAAGTGCTTGCTCAGGTGTGTGCTTCCTCATACATTCTCCCCAAACACCCCATTTTCTGCACATTCCTAGAAAATAAAGGCACCAGAAAAGTGTTATTTGTGGAAGAAGCACCTTTGAAGTTCACTAAAAAACCCTGGGAATGATACAGAAATCCTAGAACACTGAACTGTTTAGGAGCCTCTATTGATTTAAGAGTGTACCCAAGCTGCGATTGCTTATTATTATTAGTGTTATCTACCAGTATTGTGTTATCCCATTACCAATTTGGGTCAGTGCTGGTTTACAGAGAGCTGCTGTAACCGCAGCCCCACGCCCTAAGAGCACCTGCAGTGCAAAGAGGGTCATTCATCCGAGCAGCCGAGCAAACCTAGCGAAGATGGGCCGAGCGAGATTGCATGTATAAGCGTATAGCAGTAGTGAGGGAGTGTTAAGGTGCTGCGTATACGTGTGTATGTGCGTATATGTGTGTGCGGGTGTGTTTTTTGGTGGTGGTGCAGTGGCCTCACACTCTCCAGACTCTGACTCAAGGAGAAGCAGAAGAACATCTGCTGCATTTCACTTCAGAGGAGCGCTGAAACCCTGGGCCGTTCATTTGCTGGGTGTTAATGCAAGTCGCTGCATTACACTCATGGTGTGGGGCTCATTAGAGAGGAGGATGACAGGCTTACATGAATAACACCAAAGAGTGCCAGGGTGTTTTCGGGCCCCTGAGCCAGGCAAATCCCTTAAGCGGACGCAAATTTGTCTCTGCGTTCTCCAGCCAAGTAAGGTTAACTTCCAGATGACACGTGGCATGCTGGGGGTCATGCCATTGCTGTCATACAAAACTCTTGTATCTCCGATTTTGTGAATACGGTTGTTCTTTATGTTTAACAGAATTTCATGATGAATGGACAAATGGAAATCCTCCTTTTTACATTGAAAGTTGCTGCTTTGGAGATGTTGCTAACTTTACAGGAAGGTTTTTGTGTGACAGCAATGATAGTAGGCATTTTCAAGGCCATGGCAAGACCTTACACTTTTAATTTTACACAATTTTATTTTAAGTAACCGTAAAACAAAGAAAATGTAAGGTATTCTGTATTATAATCGGTTTGATGATCAGTTCAGATTTCCAGTTTTTGATAATTCCGGTAATTTCCATTTCTGTTGGTCTGTTAATTATACAATCCGACATTAAGCAAGCTGGTGGCATCAAATGTGGTAAAATCTGAACCAGACTAGAGTTCAAAGAGTGATGAATTACGGGAGCGATTATATTATTAATTATATTGAAGTCAGAGTTTTGTGGGCTTTAAAATATGATAAAGCTAAATTACGGTTATTGGCCTAACAGATACTGATAAGGGAGAAACCCCTAAAAAGCACTTAATGGGGTAACAAACAGTTTAACTGTGTTTATGGCGTCATGTGGTAACAAGCATTTGAACTGGGTTTATTCTCAAATAACTTGAATATATATATTTTTTTGTGATCAATTGTTCATTATTGTTGTTTTACACAAACACAAAGATCACAAGTTACAAATCAGCATCAACAGCATCAACTCCACCCATCCCTGATCTCTGACCACAACTCAAATGAATATTCTATAAATGAACCATTTATTTGAATTGGAGCGGTTGTTTATTTTGTGGTTATTATACGGGTCTGCCGATGTTGTTTTTGTTGTGGTCAGAGATCAGGGATGGGTGGAGTTGAAGATGGGCTGCTGATGCTGATTTGTAACTTGTGATCTTTGTGTTTGTGTAAAACAACAATAATGAACAATTGATTAGAAAAAAATATATATTTATTTGAGTTAATTGAGAATAAACCCAGTTCAATTGCTTGTTACCACATGACGTCATTTTTAAGGTTGAAGAGACGAACATTAGATAATTTTATATTAATTTTATAATTTCATTTTATATTTATAGTCATTTTTCATAGTCAAAATCTCTGCATTGCAAAAAAGTCTTCTGTTGTTAGATCTTACTTTAAAATCTCTTCTTAAAAACTTCTTAAAATAAGTCCGAACAATAATCTGCATCTTATATAATTTTCATTCCGTGATTTACTCAAGATTTCAAAGCATTCAAAGCAAAAAAAACAGCGTTTAATAGAAAATGAATGAGAACCACTTCGCATTCACTTTCTTCATTTAATATTAGTCCTAAAATCAATAATGAAATCAAACGCTATGATTCGATATGTGCCCAGAGGCATATTTAATATTGAATTAATGACAGCTATTAAATTTGTACCATTAATAACGTCAGGTCTTACCTGTTACACATCATGCATGGTAATATCCAACTGTGGATGCCTGCGCTTGTGCCTAAGGTGCGTCAAGGCATACGTTTGACGAGGCAGCTGTTCTGAAATCTGGCGCGTGCGGCGTATCCTCAAATATCAAGAGTAAAAGGCCTTTAGTGCCTCATTTCAGCAGGTATATACATCACAGAGAGTTAGTTAATCTTCCAGGTCTTGAGATATGATGCTTCACTTCAGTGACATTTATTTTACCACCTGACACAACGGTTAACAGATTTGTCTGGGAGGAACCTTATGCCTTGTTAAACCCCTTGCTGCTTTCAAGAGAAGCCCCCAGTTTTTTATCGAGTGGGTAAAAGCGTTGTCTCTGTCAGGCGATAATAGCCGTGCCATCATTAGGCGAGTCACACCACTGCTGGGTTTCCACCACGGGTTTAAAGAGGTGCTGGAGAACAAAAGAGGGCAAATTAAAGCTTCATTTAGAACAGAGCCTTGGAATTAATGAATTACACAGAATCCATTTTTTAAGTCTCGCCTCTGCTGGAGGAAGCGATACTTTCAGTGCTGTTAAAAAGTGAGAGACAGTGAGCGCCAAGGTGACTTGATTGGGTGGATATTTATTTATTTTTTTTTATTTATTTACTGCATTTATTCGTGGTTTATTCGGGTATTCACGGTGCATTCTCTTTTCTGCTTCAGAAAATCTTCCGAATTTTATTCAATAAACAACCAATGATTGACACATCATATTTAGACCTGAAGAGTGATCCAGAGACCACTTCTTCTGTGGAGCACTGTTCAGTTTTCGCATTGGGGTCACAAGCGATTAAAGGATGCGGCCTTTCAGACGATCCCAATGAAATTCAGCACTTCCAGCACCAAGGCCTTTTCCTTTTGTCGGCGGTAAAATGCATCCTGATGAATGAGAGGTTGTACAACGTCGAAGCCCACACAGAGCCTCTACACCGTCCAAGGTTACACAATGAAGTACTCTCATTCCATTATCTATTTAACCACTGAGGCAGTTTTGTTTCTTGCTAAATGCTAGATCTCTGTGGCTGGAAAGCCTCCTCCTCCCTTGCTCTCCTTCATCTGAATAGAATTCTTGTTATGTAGACGGTGGCACCGTGCCACCTCTCGGTGGCTTTGGGAGGAGGGCGAGCGAGTGAGCGAATGAGCGAGCAAGCGAGCGAGCGAGCGACGGTGCCCAGCTGATCCTCTCTCTGTCGGGCTCTGACACAGGAGCCTCTGTCAGGAGGAACGAGCCACGGACACAGATCCACTGCTGAGCGAAGCAGAGCCCGGGCCCCAAATCCAGCGTTTATCCCTTGTTTACCCAAGCCTCAGCATGTCTGCCCCTCACTTCAAGCCTGCGACTCCTCGCCTTTCCTCACTGGCCGTCTGATACCGGGGGAAAGAAAGAAGGAGGGAGGAAGGGAGGGTGGTTGGACGGGGAGAGGAGAGGGGAGAGGGGAGAGGCGTGGGCTCCCTCCCAAGCCCAGGCTGGGTGCCGAGTCTCCACACTCTGCTGCTCCTCTGCGTTCCGCACGCTCCTTCCTGGGATGCCCCAATCTGGCTGCCCCTGATAAGCCTTCGCCAAGGCACGCAAGGACGCACCTCTGGGCCCTCGGATGCCAGCGCCGCAGTTGCGGAATTAAACTTTTTAATTAGCAGCATGCTCCGCCGCCTGTCGAGAGGTGGTGGACTGCGGCAGGCCGGTTTGTCTCAGCGCCCTCCTTTCCGCTTGATTAGGCCCACCAGCGCGGGAGATGCGGGCGCCTCCACCGGCGTTCCTCATCAGACGCCTCACATGTTTATCTCTCTTGTCTGTCATCTTTTGACTAGGCATTAGCGCGGCTCGCCGGCCGGCCGGCCTCACGCTTCGTTCTCCGCCGCCAGATATCCGAGAACTGCGGCGTCTTGAGACACGGCGAGGGGGAAATAAAGAAAATAATTGCCCTTTTCCGTGACCTCATATGGGCAGTATCCAGACATGCCCTGGAATCTGCATCTTATTGCGTGCACATTTACTTGTACCCCAGGAAACAATCCCAGACAGTGTCTTGACAGTCCAATTACATCTGAGATTTAAAGTCGCCGTGCCTTAAGGCACAAACATTCACACAGTGCCACAAAGCCTGGAAAAGGTTTTCCGTGGCCTCCAGAGTCAAGGTAAAAAAAGAAAGCCAGTTCATATTGTGCCACTTACTCAGGGGTCAGCTGCCGGGGCTATTGGAGCCCATTTCTTTTGTGACACCAGAATTATAGTGGGAGTCACGACACTGTATCCTTGATGGCTGAAAAAAGAAAAGTCCAGGCAGTATCAAGTGAGCTTTTTTTTTTTACACAATTACCCCTTTACTTCTGTTCCTCTCACCACATCCAACCTCCCCCCCCCCTCTCTCTCTCTCTCTTTGACATTCACCCCCCCCCCACTCCCCTCCTGGTGGGGTTCGTCCTGTTACCAAGATTCTGAAGCGATGATCATCATTCAATTCCACCGGTTTAATTCACTTAGGCCGAGAATTGAATTTGCCAATTTAATTTGCCGACATAAAAAAAATGACATTGGTATACAGGCTGCCGTTAATGCACAGCTTCTTCCTCGGCTTTCCGCGGCCCTTAAAGCGAACCTGGATGTGTTTTTCATCGTCTCGGCTCCTCTGTCGTCGACAGAAAAGGCTGTTTAAAGTCTTGAAGCGGTTATTTTCGTTCCTTTTCATGGACGGATTGCTGGAAAATGACAGGCACAGCGTCGATCCGTTAAATGATTCATTTGGAAGCCAAAAATAAAGTCCAAGTTGAAGTCATTTCAGGCTTAAAAGGATTCCCATCTCCCTGGGATTATTTACTTTCTGCAGAATTGCCGTGATGCAATTCCAGCCAGGAGGAACAATGATTCCATTCGGCGCGAGGGCTGCTTTACAGGCATCTTTAAATACATCACACTGAGGCTTTCCCAGGACAAATAGGCATGTCAATCATGTCAAGATCCCACCCCCTCCACCTCCACCTCCTCCTCCTCTTCCTCCTCTTCCTCTTCCTCCTCCTCTCTTCCTGGGCTACTTAGTGACTATGTCTCCAGACGCTAGCCCCCCCAAAAGAAGCGAGCTTCTACAGCTCAGACAGGATGCCTGACACGCTGGAGGGAAGCAAGCCGTGAAGCAAGGGCAGACAGGCTGTTTGCAGCATGTAGGAGCCTTGCTCCCTTGACCTGACATTTACCTCAGCGGGGCTTTACCGCTCCTCCAAGGGGACGGGCAGAACAGACAGAGGAAATCCTGCCATGAAACTCCCACCATGCTTCAGACGCATGGCTTTAACCCGCCTCGCTCCGTGGCATCTGACATTGAGGATGCAGGAGTGATGTACTGTACACAATGCGGATCAGGCAGGCGAGGTGTAATAGAATTTAGCTTTTGATGGAACTGGGATTGGAGGTAATACACTATATCTGGGATGTATCACGAGCTGAAGGGAGCGCAAAGCTGAAATCACAGGGCTGTCGCCACACAAAAGCCGCGAACGGCACACGGCACACGTCACACCACCGACTAGCATATGCGGCTTGCAAGATTGTGACAGGCTTAATTCAATTATGGCGGGGAGATGTGCTCAGACTCCGGAGGTGTGAGCTAATTCCTCTGTTTACACTCCTGAGTCACTGCCGCAAACAAAGACGCACGCATTCATTGGCTTCCAGAAAGCTTGTTTGCTCTGATTGTCCCATTGCCTTTGAAGTTTCTCATCGCTTTACGCTGTTTATTTATTCATGCTCTTTCTTGCCTCAAATTACCGTGGGGTATTCCGCTAGAATAATTTTAGCATAGTGTGAAACAATGTAGGACCTGAGTATTGGAAGTGTAAACCGCTCGCTACATAGTCTCTACATAAAAGCCCAAAGTTCTCCAGATTGGATTTAAAAAAAAAAAAAACACATAAAAAATGAGCGAGATCCATTCTTCACTGACTTCCGCTTCATTTTCAACTTTTCCGCTGCCAAAGTCTTTTGAGGGTTTAAAGTTCCCCACCATCAATTATGTGCATGCACCATTAATCAAGCACCACATGAGAATGCCTCCACACGTACCGCCTTGGCAAAAAAAGTGATGTTAATATAGAAACTGCTACATGTGCCAGGGTCCTCTGAGATCCAGACTAAGCCGATGAGATGAAAAAGGGATGCTTTTAGGGATTATGCTAATTGCTAATTGGTATATCAGAGGGTGATTGTTTTTCCCGGATAATTTGGATTATTGGCATTAGAGATCTGCTGAAGACTGACGTGCTCTGCACCCTTGAAGGCCTTTCAGAGTGTTGCTATCTAAAGGGGGTAACCAGTAACGTTATGTCCTACTGGTGGGTCGTTCTTTAATATATAATCAGCACTGTTCTGGACAAAAGTATTGGGACACCTGTTCTTTCATTGCTTCTTCCGAAATAAAGGGTATTACAAATAGTTTATCCGATACCAATACCAGTAGGTTCATGTTTATCTGCTACAGAGAGTCTTATTCTGTTGGTAGTACTTCTCTACAAGGACTAGACAAGCTGTGTGTGTGCATTTGCACATCTGTGTCAGCTATACCCAAGCTTAAAGGAAGTAGTCAAATAAAAATATATGGAAAATACATGAAAGATAGATAGATGGATGGATGGATGGATGGATAGATAGATAGATAGATGGATGGATGGATGGATGGATGGATGGATGGATAGATAGATGGAAAGAAATGAAGTTAGCATCTACCAGAAGTGCAGCATCTGAAGTGTTATACAAAGTGTTTATAATATCATATTTTCAACCAAAATCTGATTGCTGTACTTTGTCTGGATGTTATTTTCATAAATTTTAATAAGATTAACATTAACTACTAAACAATTTAGAATTTAATTTCCTTTTGAACCTATTAAACTACTCGGAACCCCCAGTGGTTCCTGGCTTTTTCCCCTACTTTGCTTTGCATGTAGTTACTGGTTAATAATCCTTAGGGTGTAAATAAAAGTCACAGAGCATAAGGGGTTAATTTTATAAATTTAGTATTTAGCATTTAATGTAATTTACGAATATCTATTTTTAATATATTAGAATAGGATTAGGACATGTAGGATAAGGTAGGATAAGTTTGGAACAAATAAGCACAGATAATAGATAGTTAGCATTGTAAATGTATGCATATACCGATATTCTAAAAGAAAAAGAAAATTAACATGGCAACATTAAGAATATTAATTATAATAGGAAAAAGAAAATGTTTTCTGATAAATGAAAAAAATAAGTTAAACGAATTTAAAAAGAAATAAATGTGTCAGAGGATATATCTCTCATTTCTGAAACTTTTTACAAACAAACAACAAACTTTGGCACAAACAAACAACAAAAGCAAAAAAAAATGAATAAAAACTACACCATGTTACATCACAAAAGCTGGAAGCTGATAAGAAAATATGGTAGGGTTGTTTTTTTATGTTTAATATATATTAAAAACTACTAATTGTACACCCAGTGGATATAACGGGATTATACGCTCTGTTCAATGAATAAGGTCATCAGCTGAAGATGGATTTTGGAGAGTTGTTATTACAGCAGTTTAACCCGTGCGGTTACAATGCCTGTTTAGGGGTAATGAAGAATATATATATATATATATATATATATATATATATGTATAGTTAGATTTGAAAAACAAAAAAGATCTGAAACTGCACTATTCTTGCTATTCTTGAGTTTTTTTTTAGAAAATCACTAAATTAGAAGAGAAACTCTATACAATTAACCATGATTACAACAGAGGCATGTGAGTGCATCTAAAGAAACTTCACTCTCTTTTATTTCTCTTTTACAAACATTAAGGGACCAAAGTTGTTTGTTTCCTGTGGTATCACTTAAAGAAACCATTCAAAGTACTTCTATTTTTAAAAGTGTACAGACATTAAGAGCGCTAAACATGTACAGATAATGGCATTCTCTCTTACACCTCTACCTCTCAAACTGTGTGAGAGGGAAATTACATCACTGCGAAATCACAGCTAGCTTATTTCACCAGCAAGTGCTCAAGTGCCTCCAGAACATTTCCCCAGACTGCCAGCAGAAATGCCTCCAAAGCGTTTACGGTTAGGGATCTCCTAGGACTGTAATTTTTGGGATTGTGCTTCTTTGAATTTCTTTCAGTATTGCTTAGGGAAAAATGTAAACTCTAATAGCACTGAAGTGGTCATGAAGAACGCCATAGAGGGCATGACAAATGTGATATGAGACCTGCTCTGCAAGACTAGTAAAGCATCAGCTGGGTTGATGTGATGTACATTATAGCATTGGCCCTTTAACAGTAATACTAAGAAATACATAAAATAAATTAAAGAGTAAATAAATATTGGTAAAATGATGTTCCTGGATTCTCATTTAGCAACTTTTGTGGATACAAAAATCAACCAGCCGGTTGACTTGCCCAGTTAGGGTATTTCAAGGCTGGAACTACAAAATAGTCACTGTAATACAATACTGTATTTGACTGTAAATGTTATGAAGTATATCTTGTTTATTATGTATTTTATGTGAAAGGTAAATGGCTTTAAAGTTGATCTGAAGGTATAAAGTTTGATCTGAAGGTATAAACACATCTCATCACAATTCAGCCTAGCAAGGAAATTGGCAATATAATCATATGCCGTGCTTATGCAGAGGTAATGTTAGCATCTGTTATTCTGTTTACCCTAAGTGAACATCTCAACCGAGTGGTCACAGATACGTTTTGGGGTAACTTAGAAATACATTATATCTTCACGTTTTTGCCATTAAACAAAAAAAATTGTTAGAGGGTGAACATATTTTGTATTTTTTGTATTGTAGACATATTTCGTAACGTGTAGCTAGAACTAAATGTCTGAAGAACCACATTATGCCTTTTACAGCATTGGACACCCAGTGGATATAACGGGGTTACACACTCTGTTCAATGAGGGGAATAAGGTCAAACAGCTAAAGATGGATTTTGGAACAATGCCTGTTTAGGGGTAATGAAAAAAAAAAAATATATATATATATATATGTATATATATGCTAATCAAAACCCGAACAAGCTTTTTACTCGTTACATTTACATTTACATTTAAGACATTTAGCAGACACTCTTCTCCAGAGCGACTTACAAAAGTGCTTTGCTATTTACCCAAGAAAAACCTCAGCTAGTTTGAATAGACTAATAATTCAAAGATCCTCTAAGTTTAGACTCTACTAAACACAAGTCAGTAAGGTGACCACTCTGCTATTCGTCCAAGTACTTTCAGAAGAGGAGGGTCTTCAGTCTGGGTTTGAAGACAGCAAGCGACTCGGCCGTTCGGACACCCAGGGGGAGTTCGTTCCACTACTTTGGTGCAGAACAGTAAAAAGCCTGGATGCTTGAATTCCGCAGATTTTGAGGGATGGCGGGATCATTTTTGGGTCCAGCAGTTCCTGGGATGTACAGCAGCTCCGTCTTGCTGGGGTTAAGTTTGTTACGTTCGTTACATGAATTACATCCTTAAACAGATCCTTAAAATAGCTCCAGAGCATTTGGGAATTCCAACAATCAAATACGTTGAATTTGCGTTCCTTCTGTAACCAGCCCTCATTTGAATTCTCTGTTCGTCTCTGGAGTCACTGTTTCTCTGCTTTTATCTCTCCAAAGTAAACAGGGCTTCTTCGTGATTTACAGCTGTAATAGTCGAGGTGAAATAACGGCACGGGGAGAAATTGCGACTCTCTGCTCCGACATGTGCTTCACTGTTAAGTCTACAGGTGTTTTGCTGGAGATGGGCAGTCCATTCTATCTGCTACAGTGTGCTTAGGCTGCCTGCCAGCCACCTCATCCTCTTGAGCACCATCCACCACCATTTTGCCTGTAGTCTGCCTGGAGTCTCCAATGGAGAGAGAGAGTGAAATAGAAAGAGAGAGAGAGAGAGAGCGCAAGAGAGTCTTAACCGCTGATTGATTCTGAAATAATTGTATATTTAACTCACACACAACTCCGAGCAGCACATACCGGGTTGCGCTACGTGTCCGACGTGTTATTTTAATTGATCCAGGCTGATAAACAAAGAAGATGGCCTTCCTCCTTTACGTTGAAGTCAAGGTCACTTTGCAATCTCAGTCACTTTAGCCGAGCCCCTCTGGCTCCTTTTAAAGGGCCAACAAACCATGAAAGCGCATCTGGGCAGAGGTGAGGAGGTAGTAGTTCTGTGACTAATGGGTTTATTTAATTTAATTTACTGCAGCGGCCTGGGATCACAGGAGGCGACGCTGGCCACAGTAAGATTGAGGTTGCTGTGGGAAAGAAAGAAAGATTAACCCGCTTGCTTAGTGTGTTTTTTTTTTCTCATTTTTTTTTAAAGGGCAAAATTCACTCTCATGTCATGGCGGATTTCACAGGCCGAGATATGGCGCGGTGGAAATTGGTAGAACTAAATGAATACAGGTCTGTGGTGGAACGGGGGCCTCTCCAGCTTATTTCTGACAAGCCTCCTAATCAACGTCACGCTGGGGCTGTGCTCGCCGGGCCTGGGAATCGCTCATAAATGAAAGCTTTGTAAACATGTCCTCAGATGGATGGAAGGGAACGTTTGCTACAACAACTGCCTTCTTGATTTGGAAAAATAAAAAAAATAAAAAAAAATAGAGACATGGAGGGGCATGCATGCCCAACTAAAGGGCGCAGCGGGCATGCACGAGTTTCCTGGCCAACTGCAGATAGGAGGGAGGGGGGGGGGGGGGGTGACTGTTAGAAAAGCATGGTCATGGTCAAGCGCAGTGCCATCCTCATTAACACGTCCTAATTAGAGGCCGCTGTTTGATGCTGCTATTGTGCTTACGTGTCGGCGCATATCTGTTTCTTGCCACGCTGTCCCCAATTAACAAGCGAGAGGAGTCGGGGAAGGGGGTGGAGGGGTGGGTTGAGGTGGGGTGGGGGGAAGGGAAGGGAGAAGGAAAACAATGTCTCGGAATTTCTGATGCAATCTGTGGAATGTAAATGAAGCAATCCCAGCAGCCCTTGGCTCCACATTGGCACGGCTCTTCTCGAACTGGTCCCACTCAGTTTTGTAATAAGCCTACTTTCCTTTCTTTCTTTCTTTTTTTTTTAAACACACACACACACACACACACACACACATACACATAAACCCAACAAATGCTCCAGGGCTTGGAAAATTAATGTGCCATGATAATTAGTTAATGAACAGAGTGATGCCAGAGGAGGGAATGTTATACCTTGTATTTAATAACAGATAGTTTAATTTGCCAAGCTCGTAATGCAAGCGTGTTCCTCCATGCCCACGTTTCTCCCTCTCCGAGTCTCGCTCCACCACCACCTTCTGTTCTGCCCCTTCAGACGTGTCTCAGCAAACAGCTGCGTTTGATGTTCTCCAGACGTGAGTTTTGGTTGGGAGTGGTGAGATGCTGTGCACTCCGAAAAGGTGACAAAAAGGGTTTAAAGGGTTTGGAGTGGGCGGTAAACGGTTTATCCACTTTTTTTAGGTTTCAACAAATTTACAGCTTTGTTGGAATGAGTTTCTGAGTTTTTTTTAGTTTATTTGATGGTGGAAGTGGTTGTTGTAGCTTAGTGGGTAAGGACAGCACCCTTCCCATGGCAGAACTCCGGTCACGTTTACTGTGGTACCGTAAGCAAGGGGATAGATGGTGATGTTATTAATCAAATTTAAGGGAAACTTTTATAAAACACCATCATGTGAACCACCAGGTTGAGGTTAGGTTTAGGTGTAGATTGAGGTGTAGGTTAAGGTTAGGCTCAGACTGGGTTTAGGTGTAGATTAAGGTGAAGGTTAAGGTTAGGTTTAGATTAGATTTAGATGTAGATTAAGGTGAAGATCAAGGTTAGGTTTAGATATACATTAAGGTGAAGGTTAGAGTTAGGTTTAGATTAGGTTTAGGTGTAAATTAAGGTGAGGGTTTAGATTAGGTTTAGATATAGATTACGATGTAGGTCAAGGTTAGGTTCAGACTAGATTTAGGTGTAGATTAAGGTGAAGGTTAAAATTAGGTCTAGATTAATTTTAGATGTAGATTAAGGTGAAGGTTAAAGTTATGTTTAGATTAGGTTAAGGTGTCGATTAAGGTGTAGGTGAAGGTTAGGTTTAGATGTAGATTAAGGTGAAGGTTAAGGTTAGGGTTAGATGTAGATTAAGGTGTAGGTCAAGATTAGGTTTAGATATACATTAAGGTGAAGGTTAAGGTTAGGTTTAGATGTAGATTAAGGTGAAGTTGAAAGTTAGGTTTAGATGTAGATTAAGGTGTAGGTTAAGGTTAGGTTTAGATGTAGATTAAGGTGAAGGTTAAGGTTAGGTTTAGATGTAGATTAAGGTGAAGGTTAAGGTTAGGTTTAGATGTAGATTAAGGTGAAGGTTAAGGTTAGGTTTAGATATACATTAAGGTGTAGGTTAAGGTTAGGTTTAGATGTAGATTAAGGTGAAGGTTAAAATTAGGTTTAGATGTGGATTAAGGTGAAGGTTGAAATTAGCTTTAGATGTAGATTAAGGTGAAGGTTAAGGTTAGGTTTAGATGTAGATTAAGGTGAAGGTTAAGGTTAGGTTTAGATGTAGATTAAGGTGTAGGTCAAGGTTAGGTTTAGATGTAGATTAAGGTGAAGGTTAGGGTTAGATTTAGATGTAGATTAAGGTGAAGGTTAAGGTTAGGTTTAGATGTAGATTAAGGTGTAGGTCAAGGTTAGGTTTAGATGTAGATTAAGGTGAAGGTTAGGGTTAGATTTAGATGTAGATTAAGGTGAAGGTTAAGGTTAGGTTTAGATGTAGATTAAGGTGTAGGTCAAGGTTAGGTTTAGATGTAGATTAAGGTGTAGGTTAAGGTTAGGTTTAGATGTAGATTAAGGTGAAGGTTAAAATTAGGTTTAGATGTAGATTAAGGTGAAGGTTAAGATTAGGTTTAAATGTCGATTAAGGTGTAGGTCAAGGTTAGGTTTAGATGTAGATTAAGGTGAAGGTTAAGGTTAGGTTTAGATGTAGATTAAGGTGAAGGTTAAGGTTAGGTTTAGATGTAGATTAAGGTGAAGGTTAAGATTAGGTTTAAATGTCGATTAAGGTGTAGGTCAAGGTTAGGTTTAGATGTAAATTAAGGTGAAGGTTAAGGTTAGGTTTAGATGTAGATTAAGGTGAAGGTTAAGGTTAGGTTTAGATGTAGATTAAGGTGAAGGTTAAAGTTAGGTTCAGATTAGGTTTATCTGTAGATTAGGGTGAAGGTTAAGGTTAGGCTCAGACTGGGTTTAGGTATAGATTAAGGTGAAGGTTAAAGTTAGGTTTAGATTAGGTTTAGCAGTAGATTCATATGTAGGTCAAGGTTAGATTTAGACTATGTTTAGGTGTAAATTAAGGTGTAGGTTAAGGTGTAGGTTAACATGTAGGTTAAGATTAGGTTTAAATTAAGATGTAGGTTAAGGTTAGGTTTAGATGTAGATCAAGATCTAGGTTACGATTAGGTTTAGGTTTAGATTAAGATAATAAAATGACATTTTACAGTTTTATAGTTTTTACAAACAATCAATATGGATGTTTTCACCGTGAGATCAGGCTGCACAGTCAGGGTTTAAACACACCACCAAATGAACCACTGTCTGACACCAATCTTTACATGTAAACTATTCATTTAAATACAGTACGGTGCTTCTGAGAATCGACACCACATACAAAATACAAAATACTACTTATTCTTTGACTAAATCTTCAATATTTCAATATTTTCTTACACCCATTATTTCATACTACTACATATTACAATAGTAAAAATGTCCCTCAATATGTTCAAAATTGGTCAATCACAAATAAGACACTAGTATTGCATGAGCACGAAAGTGACAGATTTCGGAGAGTGCAGGGTAATCAGGTCGCAGTATTGTTGAAAAAATGTACTTTATTGGAATTATATGAAAACTTTGATTCATCAAAACACACAAAACACTGATCTGGATCTGGTAGTGGTTCTTATAGCACACAGATAAGGCGACATACACAGTGCAGAACGATCATGAGTGAGCTTGTTTGGTTGAATGGGTGAATCAGGGGGGTTTCAGCCATGTTTCAAATGAAAATGAACACAGGGTTAGCGTTAGCCTAGCGTGGACACTGACAGGCTTGCTGCTCTTCTGTTTCCTCTTGCATCATGGTCTTAAGGACAGGTCCTCAAAAGCCAAGGACCAGCATGTACTGACAGTGTGAACGACTTGTAATATTTACTCAGTTCCAGCAGTGCCTGACTGTCGTAGATGTAGTCACAAGTATCTTGGATGCTCCATTTGTGCTGGATTTCGAGAAGCTGCCGCATGCTTCCATGTAGGATTAGAAATTAGGGTTCACACGAGTTTATCTATGTAATGTTTTTACTCAAAAATGATTTTGGAAATGTACTTATTATTATCACACAAATTTAAACTATTGATGTACTATGCATATCTATAAATACAGCACTGTATAGAGGCTTTAGGCCCCTAATCACATCACTCTGAATCATGTCTCTCAGCAGAGAGAGGTTTTACAGTAGAAGCTCCAGATCTCATCAGAACAGATAAAGCAGGTGAACATAAATCCAGTAACAAGGAGAAACAAGAGCTTCTCATTCTGAAGAAAGTAGTGAGATCTTGTCGGTGAGCAGCTCTGAAGAACAGAGCTCGGTCGGTTCCTCCAGGTTTCTCCTGGACGCCCCCAGTCCAGCCAGCACAGCGTGGAGGATGTGTTCAACTCCATCATCATCATCATCATCATCATCAGCAGCAGCAGCAGCTCACCTGATTTACCATCATTAAGCCCTGATTTACCACCAAACCAGGTGTTGATCTGAGGAGAACTTTGGAGATGTTCTAATGATGAACACAGTGATGGAGAACCACCACCACTTTCTGTAGTAAAATGGACAGACTAAGGAAATACCACCTGCTATAGAAACCCTTGGTACTGAATGGTGGAGCTATGGAACCCTGTTTTTACCCTTTACTGTTAAAAGTGTCATACATTAAAAAGCACCCACCTACCAAAGGCTGATGGCTGCCCAGGGCTATAGCAGGCTGGAGCTGAAAGCCTCTCTGTTTGGTTAGCGCCTTTGAGCTGGCCATGCGGTGAGAAGGCTCATCATGTGATGGCGATGCATGCTGGCTCTGGGATTCGCCTGTCACATGGTTTTCCGGCACCGGCCTCAGAGCTGTTGATGGTGATGGCTGAAATGATTATTTTATAATGTGGGCCACAGGGCCTGCTTTAGAAACTGAGGACAAGATCCATTTAACCTCTTATGGGAGCTTGCATTCCATCAGCTCCAGCAGACAAACACGCATTTCGGCTTGAATCGCGATGGCGTGCTCCGAGCTACAGTCCGGGGTTGTGGAGGCTATGCAAATGTGCCTACATTGAAAGCCTTACCTAACACACTGAACCCTAGATTTATTATTCAGTTATCAGTCCTAATGCAGAACCCATTATGAATTATTTGGGAACAGTTTAGTTTAGCCCGTTTGATGGTGTCCCCCAGGGCTCGGTTTTAGGGTTTATAAAGCTGATGATAATTGTGATATTAACGTAGTTATGAGATTGAAGAGCTGAGGTGTATGAGGCCCATGCTGAGGGTTAATATAGGTATGTAAACAGTTTTCTGGAAAAGTAGAGCCTTTATAATATGAACATACATCTACTATGCCCTATAGTCAATAGAATGTCACAAACATAACTATCATGAAAAATCAGTGTTTTTTCTTTATTGTTAGCTTGAAATTTGTTTTTTATTTTTATTTATTTTTTATTTTCTATTCTTCTGCTGTCGTACGGACCAATATTCAGCACATTGCAAAGGCTTTAGATGTGCAGAATTTAAACAAATTTGTCTCAGAAATAAGAATTTTCACTGTAGAAGCTCCAGATCTCGTCAGAACAGATAAAGCAGGTGAACATTAATCCAGTAAAAGGAGAAAGAGCTTCTCATTCTGAAGAAAGTAGTGAGATCTTGTCGGTGAGCTAGTCTGAAGAAAAGAGCTCGGTCGGTTCCTCCAGGTTTCTCCTGGACGCCCCCCAGTCCAGCCAGCACAGCGTGGAGGATGTGTTCAACTCCATCAGCAGCAGCAGCAGCAGCTGCAGCAGCAGCAGCAGCAGCTCACCTGTTTTACCATCATTAAGCCCTGATTTACCACCAAACCAGGTGTTGATCTCAGGAGAACTCTAAATAATACTAGACTCCATGAGAGAGGAGAACTTTGGAGATGTTCTAATGATGAACACAGTGATGGAGAATCACCACCACTTTCTGTAGGAGTGTTATTATTAGTGTTTATTCTAATAGCAGTGTTTTATTGAGTAAGTAAATACTTACAGATAACAAGCTTATCTAAAGTCAACTTATATAGCTTAGCTTTACCTATTTGACTTTCAATGGACGTCAATGTAGAAAACATTTTATTCTAGCTGAATTTGGAGCATTTCTGATGGTCCATTTGATGAGAGATTATTGACACCATGTAAATGACAGCTGCCAGATTCACATTATGTCAAAAAGTGAAAAATGGAGATACAAGGTTTTTGAGCATCAGCGACAATATATACGTCTGTTCAATGTGGGACAGTTCGCAAGCCGTGATCGCTTGTGTCAAGTTCACAGCTCTCTATAGTGTCTTTCTGTCTTTCAGTTTGAGGTGTTGCTTTACCAGACTATTACACTTACACATTAAAGCCCTCTCAGTTGTGCAGTGGTAGAAGTTCAGCACCATATGTTCTGACGTCTCCGCATCCCTCAAGGCATGCCAGAAGATAAAGGTGCTGATGCGTTTGCTTGAAGATCATACTGGTGCTCTCTGTTCATGTCAGAGTGTTTGATATGTGCAATCCTAACAACCCAAAGCAGCTGACTATTTCCACCTCTCAAGAAGTAAAGAGAAGGTGTCAGTCATTTACTTCTACCAACATTTAATAAAGATGAACCGTCATTCTGACAACCAAGATCTCAAAAGCTTCCAACTTTATTTATTTGTACACTACATGTCCAAATGTATGTGGACACCCCATCTAATGAACGCATTCGGCTATTTTAAGTTGCACCCATTGCTGATACAGGATGTGCAAATGCACACAATCAGCTTGCCTAGTACCTATTGGCACCATGCTGCCTAATGCCAGGCTTGGACTAGAGGAGTATAAAGCCCCCCAGCACTGTTCCCTGGAATGATGGATGGTGCTCCATCCATTACGTTAAGAATGAGAACTCTCTTGCTGCTGAATTCAATCAAATCCTCACTGCAGTACTCCTCCGCCTTCTTCCCTGGACAGTAGAGACAGTTACTCCAACAAAAGCAGAATCAACTCTTTTAAATAGCCTTGATTTCACAATAAGCAATGAACGAGTAGGCGTCCCAATACTTTTGTCCATATAGTGTGTCTTCACTCCAGACCAGTCCAGTATTGGTGCATTCAAAAGCCTGGCCGCTGCAATCCTTAGAGTGGCTCTGCAGTGATTTTGTGAACAAAGACTACAGTCTAGTCATTATAGCGGCCTTGTTGGGCACCAGCATTCTTCAGAAAGCTCCTCAGAAATCCTGTCGCTCATTTCAAGCTGGAAAATAAGCAGGTCTGGGATTTCCACGGTTTTCTAGGTACGACTGCATGTCAGGCTGTAATTGACGAGCTGGGCTGTAATTCCCCATCATTGCTTGTCATTATGGACTATGTTGTCCTCTAAAAGGACTGCTATTGTCATTTCATCGTGTGCTAAAATTGCAGATAATAATCATGAGCTTTTTGAAGAACGTCTGAACATCTGAACTTCTGGACTTCTGGACTTCTGGACCTCTTACTCAGGTTTACTCTAATGGTTGTGGAAGCTGGTGTGGTGATGGCAACTCTTGGAGCATTTCTATGGGCCCGTTCAGTTCAGCTTGGTCATTTGACCCAGTATAAAGATCAGCCAGATCCAGAAGATGTCAGCAAGTGAAAATATCTCAAAAACTGCCCAATTCTAATTCTGCATAGTTGTGTCCACTCAAGACCAGCTCAGGTGGTGAACGGTGTCGGTGCGTTCACCACCTGATCTTGGCTATCTTTAGAGTGGCTCTGGGGTGGTTTGTGAACAAAGTTACAGTACAGTCTAGTATTTAGCTGCCTTGTAGGCCACCAGCATTCTTCGGAAAGCTCCTCCTCGAAATTCTCACTTATTTGAAGCTGGAAAATAAGCAGGTCAGACAAATTTTGCAGGTGGAGTTACTTAGCGCCAGCTCCTTGAGCTTCATGCCACGTTTCTGACGTAGGACTGAATGTCGGCCTGTAATTGACAAGGGAAGCTGTAATTCCATGTCATTTCATGTTATTATGGGACGTTGTCTACTGAGGAAAAAAGTGCTGCTATTGTCATTGTGTGCTGAAATTGCAAAAGAATAACCGTAGCCTCTTAGAAGAACGTCTGAACTTCCATAAAGCATGCATAACTCTTATGCAAGTATGTTCTGAAGGCCTTGGAAGCCGGTGTGGTGTTGTTGATGGTGAAAGGTCGTGCCTAGCAGACAGCTGACATGAGTATGAAAGGGCAAGAAAAGCCACCCACCAAAAGGACCTGAAGCCCTATCGTGATTTGCATGCCTCCACTGCTCTTAGCTCTTATTCCCTTCTTAGCTCTTTCCCTTCATGACAGTCTTCCTTTCTCCGTCTGCCCGGCGCATTATTCACATGTGAAAGACGCAGCCTAGTCCGCCGCATGTTCCGTCAATTACTAAAACGCGGTGGCGCAATCCTGTTGTGATAATGAATGTAATCGCTGGCGCTCCCATGGCACAGGAGCTGTAATAGGAGCTGCAGTCAACCAGAGCACCGCCGTGCATTGTAAATTACACCAAATGCCATTTTCTGTCTCTTACGGAAACCTTAATGTTTTCCGACTCAAGCCTCTTTCTTTTAGGGAGATGACTTATAGATTTACAAATAGGGACTGAGGCTTCAAGTCTCTAATGCTCCAGTTATTATACATAAGCATCTGTAAGGTGTTGGGTATTGTAAATGACACCAAAAGCAAATCGTGTTCAGAATCCTATGGTTTCAATGCTAACAGCTAACATATTTACATTTCTGCAGTTTGGCTGATGCTCTTATCCAGGGCAACATACATTTCGCATAGGGAATGTAAAGTTAGGCGTCTTGCCCGAGGCCTACAATTGATGTAGAGTGGTGTGCTTGCCCAGCCGGGGAATCGAACCCCAGTCTGCCATCAGGAAGGTGATGTTGTTACTCACTATCATGCTTATCAGGCCTATCATGCTTTACGTGTCTCCTCTGCCTCAATGAAAATGAACTGTTGAGGTCCAAAGAGTTGCTGATTGACTCAATACAATATATGGACAAAAGTATTGGGACACCTGCTCCTCAAGGGTATTAAAAAAGAGTTCATCCTGCTTATGTTGGAGTAACTGTCTATACTGTCCAGGAAAGAAGGCTTTCTGTTGGTTTTTGGAGAAGCATTGCTGTGAGGATTTGATTGCATTCAGAGACAAAAGCATTAGTGAGGTTTTAATGTTTGTTAGGCCTAGCTTCAGTTAGACCTTAGTCAGGCTATGGCACTTCAATAGCTGAACCATTGACCCGAACAGCATCAGTATCAGTAACTCCAAATGGAGGTCAATGTAAACCACCATATTGTTTTTTTTTTTTTTTTTTGCTTAACACCGACGATATGCTTCACTCCAGTATACATCATGTGCCAAGTAACATGCCGCAGGGCAGGGGTGTTAATAGGCTCTACACCACTAGCCGACACCAACACCTACCTCATTTTCCTTGCCTTTTAGTCACTGCTTAGTAACCACCGCTAGCCATTATGCGTGCTCCTCATTATGTGTGTATGTGCTGTGTATCACAAAGATACTGGAGCATACTGAGTAGGTCATCTGTTTATCTTTGGCGTGCTGGAGAAATTCATGCTGGCTGCATACTGCTTTTTGGTCTTGGGCACAATCAGCATGCAAGAGGTATGTAGGTGCTACAAAGGGTTCCTTGGGAGATGCCATAGAGGCTCTATAAAGTACAGAAACCATGTTTGTGTGAGTGTGAAGAACCTTTTAAAGGCTAAAATAATAATTTATTTATTTATTTATTTAAAGGTCCTTCACACTCACACATTTCTTCTAAACATGGCTCTTTATGGAGCCACAAATGACTCTGCTATGGTATCTCTTAAAGGTCCTTCTATAGCACCGTTATTTTTAGGAGTGTAGTCCAATTTGAACAGAGTCATGCTCTCTAAAACCTTTGGAAACACATGAGCGTCTGTATGAAATGTCACTTGCTGGGCGATATGAGTACAAATCAGCATCAGGAATAATTGAAAATGCAGAGTTACATTTACATTTACATTTAAGGCATTTAGCAGACGCTCTTATCCAGAGCGACTTACAAAGTGCTTTGCTGTTTGCCCAAGAAAAACCTCAGCTAGTTAGAATAGATCAATAATTCAAAAGATCCTCTAAGCTTTAGACATTACTAAACACAAGACAATAAGGTGACCATAGTACTCTATTCGTCCAAGTACTCTCAGAAGAGGTGGGTCTTCAGTCTGGGTTTGAAGACAGTGAGCAACTCGGCTGTTCGGACACCCAGGAGAAGCTAGTTCCAGGACAGAAAAAAGCCTGGACACTTGTCTTCCACGGATTTTGAGGGATGGCGGGTCGAGCCGAGCCGTACTTGAAGCTGGAAGGGCTCTAGGTGCGGATCGGCTTCTGACCATTACCATCAAGTATGGAGGGGCAGCGTCAGGGTTTTGAATCTGATGCGGGCAGCAGCTACAGGAAGCCAGTGAAGAGAACACAGCAGTGGAGAGACATGGCTGAACTTAGGAACATTGAAGACGAGTTGCTCTATTGGCTTGTTTTTAGGTCTCCTCCACATTGCTCCCATGTCGCAGACTGGGCAGGGCGGAGTCATGTGACCACAATTATGGTAGTAGGTTTTTAACAAGACAGTACAATAACACACACAGTGTGTAAAGTACTAACAGAACTAAATAAAAAGGGGGTTCTGAATGTCAGTTTCAATTACTTTTCGCTTAACTGCCCAGCTCTAGGCTTAACTCTCTCTTTTATTTCATAAAAAAATACTTTTATTTTATTTTATTGAAGCTCAAATAGGTCCTTCAGACCTGTACAGCTGACCATAGTCTCTGCTGCCTTTTGTCACTATGCATAAGCATCCATAGAACCATGAATTATAAACATTTACATTTACGTTTAAGGCATTTAGCAGATGCTCTTATCCAGAGCGACTTACAAAAGTGCTTCACTATTTACCCAAGGAAAACCTCAGCTAGTTTAAATAGACTAAAATTCAAAGATACCTCCAAGTTAAGACACTACTAGACACAAGTCAATAGGGTGAGCACTCTACTATTCGCCCAAGTACTCTCAGAAGAGGAGGGTCTTCAGTCTGGGTTTGAGGACAGTGAGCATTGGACTCTGCTGTTCGGACACCCAGAGGAAGTTCGTTCCACCACTTCGGTGCAGGACAGAAAAAAAGCCTGGACGCTCGTCTTCCGTGGATTTGAGGGATGGTGGGTCGAGCCGAGCCGTACTTGAAGCTGGAAGGGCTCTAGGTGCGGATCGGCTTTTGACCATTGCCATCAAGTACGGAGGGGCTGGTCCATTCTTGGCTTTGTAGACCAGAGTCAGGGTTTTGCAGCTACAGCTACATAAACTGCACCAAATGCAAGAAAATCATTTCTCTCTGGTTTTAAAGCTAAGGCCTTTTTAATGGTGCTGACTCATGGAGGTTCGAATAGGCACTGATGCTTTACAGCGCATTAGCAACTTGCGTTAACAAGAGCAATCGCTTTGACTCGAGTGCAGCACAAGTGGACAGGTTTACGTCGTGTATTTGTGAGAAGTGTGCATTGTGGTTGCATTTGTGAAAATTAGTGATTCTACTCCCAATAACACACTCCATTCCTGTTACTGTACAACAATGTACAAGAGCACTGGATACAGTGCACTGGAAACCCACGCTAAACGCCACCATGTAGTCGTGATACTCTGTTTGGGTTAATACACACAGCATAGCTGTGCATATGACTGTTTACCTGCATGGACTTTCACCAGTCACCCACATTCCCATCATTTATGGGCTATGTTCTTCTATGGCGTCACTCAAAGGACCCTTTGGCAGTGTAAAGAACAACCGACGATATGCTTCACTCCACACATCAGTGTGCAGTACAATATCCAGTATACATCATGTGCCAAGTAACATGCCACAGGGCAGGGGTGTTAATAGGCTCTACACCACTACAAGGCACCAACACCTACCTCATTTTCCTTGCCTTTTAGTCACTGCTTAGTAACCACCGCTAGCCATTATGCGTGCTCCTCATTATGTGTGTATGTGCTGTGTATCACAAAGATACTGGAGCATACTGAGTAGGTCATCTGTAAGCGTCTCTGGGTTTTTGAAAAGCGCTATATAAGAATACAGTATTATTAATGTTGATAACTGCAAGTAAAAAGAGGCGTCCTTTGAGGAGAGCTTAGAAATTGGCTAAATGAACACTATGGCATGAAATCTGGACTTATTTTATTAAGTGTTTTCTGATCATATTATATATATACATATATATATATATACAAATCTAAATATATATGCATCTCTCTCTCTCTCTCTCTCTCTATATATATATATATATATATATATATATATATATATATATATGTATATATTTATATATATATCAAATGTCTTTAGAATTTCACATAGGCGTCCACAGCATTAACCCCCCCCCCCCCCCCCCCAGTGTATTCTGTGACGGCTGCTCTGCTTGAGGGCCTCAAAACCTTGCAGCACTTTCAGAAATGACCAGCAAGGCTCTTACACTCCCATTGACCTAGACTTGAGCCTCTACCTCTATAAATCCAGTAGGAAAAGCTCTCAACTCCAGGCCTCTTTAACGATCCACTGAGTACAGCACCCACCCCCACCCACTCTCACTCTCTCTCTCCCCCTCAACCCCCCTCTTCTCTCTTGGGGCTAAACTCGTCTCCATCTAGGGACACTCTGAGCCCGTCTGCACACACCAGAGGACCGCACCGGGTCACTGCCCCAATATGACAGATTAAGACCAGATATTAATTCTCCCTCCAGTGTTTGTGGCAGCCAGGGCCCGTGGCTTTGCTGTGTCTGGGGCCATGTTTGTTTTGGCCACGGCACTCTGCCTCTGCTATCCTCTTTATTACCGCGGGCCCTAATGCCTTGATTTAATGCGCTCTCAGAGGTCAGATATTGCACTGGCAGCCACAGAACACTTCCTTCTTCCCTGCCCCATTAATAACAGCAAACAAATCAGGGATGCGGCGTAAATTTTCCCTCCCCGGCATATTAGAGCTGTTTGGACGGGAAGCACAGACGTCTTTATTACGAGAAAGAAGCATCACTCCAGCGGAACTCTAGCCAGAGTGTGTGTGTGTGTGTGTGTGTGTTTTTTCCTCATACCCACATGTCATTTGCATGGGGTCTCTGTCAGCACTAATTGCCAGTGGTATTCCCGGTCGGCTGGAATGAGTCCCAGTGCAAATATTTTCACAAATGTAAAATGCTGTGTTTCTTTCGCAGTGTGGTGTGCTCCGAGAGTTGCAGATTACTTTAAATCTGTGTTCAGTAACTGAACAAAGAGTAACTCATTAACAGTGTTTAAACTAGTGCATTTTATCACTGTCATGCAAAAAAAAAAAAAATCTTCTTAAAGCAGCAGTATGTAATTTTTTTTACAGTGAAATAGCGGCTTCAGAATCATAGTGATGGTCCACGGTCTTGCATTAAGGAGAATAGCATCTCTGTTGTTGCTACTCCAGACTCAGCACGCTGCCAACTGCACTGTGTAACTTTGGTGAAGCGAATATTACTCTACCGCCTCGGCCCACATGCTTCTTTACCTTTGAGTGACGGTTCTGTATCTCTCAGCTTGTCCAGAAATGCAAAAAGGTTTGTCGTATAGTGGTGACTCAAAGCACCAATTACACTTCCTGACTGTAGGTGGAACCCCGTAGCAAGAAATACCAATTCTTGCATAATGCTGCTTTAATTTTCAATAGAAGTCAATAGAAAAAAATATATTTCAAATCATTTTCGAGTATTTCTATTGGTCTGTTAATTATATAATGCCAGATGCCAGATATGTCAAAAAAGTGAAAAACGGAGATTGTCCGGAGAAGTCGACAATCTGAATGTTAACAGGATACTTTTATTAAGTGTTTTATGTAAATGTACTAATTTTTGAGAAAATAATAATATAATTCATCAAATAAAGTCCAGAAAAAAAACTATCCAAAATGTAAACATTTCTTAGAAACATTAGAATGCATGTGCTACTTTACTTAAGAATTAGTAGTTTAATTGTTTTCAAATATTAATAAATAATCTGCAGGCTAATTAAAAAAACTTGCAGACTTAACTTAATAAATAAATAAATAAATTTGCTAATTCATCTGCAAAAAATTAGGTAGTGTTTCAATAAATTTCCCAACGTATTATAAGCAAACACAGTGTTTAGGGTTTGCTGTACTGTGTATACAGTGAGACACAGTGAAACACTTACACAGTATGTTTCTGACAAACGCTATACTGTCTTACAATTTATTGTATTATTATAAGTTTTTTTTAATAATAAGAATAAAAGAATAATGACTTTACATTTGTTTGTCATTATTATGCATTTTTTATTTTAATCACTGGGAGAATCAAGGTATGTACTGAATATATGCTGTCCAGCCAAACAGAAGCAACAGGTTTTACTGTATCGCTGTGTGAGCTCACCAACATGACAGTGTTTAATTACAGCAGCGTCTGACAGCTGTGTTGCTAACGTTAACGTTTAAGTAGAAGCTGTCTAAGCTAATCATACTGATCAGCACAATCCCAAACGCAGAGCTCTGCAGCAAATCCATACAGTTTACCAGTGAATCTACCTAATGCTAAGAAACGAAGGCAATGCCATCTTAGCCACGGCACTTTATAGATACCTGTCGCCGATTCCAAGCAGTAAGGCACCAGTAGCCTACTGTTAATGATTGCAGGCTTTCACCAGAACATGAGGAGAGGTTGGGAACTAAATTCTTACTAAATCTCATGGTTTTATCAGCCACTGCTTAAACTGGTACCAGTTCTTTAACTGGTTCTAGTTGAAATGAGGTGGTAGTATGGGAGTTCTCGTAATGCTCAGCATGGTGTCTGTTTCTGGATAAAGTCCAACCCTTAAAAAATAAAAGCCAATCAGCTTGCTGGTTAAGCCATGAGTGGCAATATTTTGCCCCCCCCCCCACCACCCATGG
Source organism: Salminus brasiliensis (assembly GCF_030463535.1). Taxonomy (NCBI): domain Eukaryota; kingdom Metazoa; phylum Chordata; class Actinopteri; order Characiformes; family Bryconidae; genus Salminus; species Salminus brasiliensis. Next base: position 47,441,277 of record NC_132880.1, on the reverse strand, counting down.
ATGCCAGAACATAATAATAATTATAATAATAATAATTAAAAAAAAAAAAATAATAATAAAAAGGCATTTCCTGTGCACCAAAGAACAGCTGCCAGATATGTCAGAAGAGTGAAAAATGGAGATACAAAGTTTCTGCACAACATTGTGTCAATCTGTTTCATTTGGAAGATGATAAGTTAAGAAGCTGATATTGTGAATGCTAACAAGATACTTTTATTATATGTTTTATGTAAATTAACTCATTTTTGAGCAAATAATAATTCATCAAATAAAGTCCAGAAAAAAACAACTGTATGTGAAATGTAAACATTTCTTAGAAACATTAGAATGCATGTACTTTACTTAAGAATTAGTAGTTTAATTGTTTTAAATATGAATAAATAATTTGCTTATTTAACTATATTTAACTTTAAATACATTTGCTAATTCATCTACAAAAAATTAGATAGTTTCTCAATAAATTTCACAACTTATTATAAACAAACAGTGTTTAGTAGTATGGGAGTTCTCGTAATGCTCAGCATGGTGTCTATTTCTGGATAAAGTCCAACCCTTTAAAAAAAGCCAATTAGCTTGCTGGTTAAGCCATGAGTGGCAATATTTTGCCCCTCACCACCCATGGAGATCTATGCAATCACAGTAGACACCAGTTTTATTTGGAAGATGATAAGTTAAGAAGCTGACATTGTGAATGCTAACAAGATACTTTTATTATATGTTTTATGTAAATTAACTCATTTTTGAGCAAATAATAATTCATCAAATAAAGTCCAGGAAAAAAATGAAAGAATGTGTGTACTACTTTACTTAAGAATTAATAGTTTAAGTATTTTAAATATGAATAAATAACTTGCAGACTTTATGTAGAACTTTATTCTATATATAAGAACTTTACTTTCAGAACTTTAAATAAATTTGCTAAATCATCTACAAAAATTAGGTAGTTTCTCAATAAATTTCCCAACTTATTATAAGCAAACAGTGTTTAGTAGTATGGGAGTTCTCGTAATGCTCAGGATGGTGTCTGTTTCTGAAAGTCCAATCAGCTTGCTGGTTAAGCCATGAGTGGCAATATTCTGCCCATGGAGGTCTGTGCAATCACAGTAGACGCCAGAACAAGATTTTTAAAAATGACATTTCCTGTGCATTACTGTGCAAAAGATGGCCACTGAGTGAACAGACTTTCCTTTAGGGACCACTGTGAGCGCTGCTCTTATCCATTGTGATATAATGGTAGGCGAGTGTAGCGTAAAGACTCACCCCAAAGTTTTTAATTGGTAATTTATAGCAGTATGAATTCATTTCTAAACATACAGTATGCAGGTGCATGCATTTTTAACATTACCTAACTGAGATTCATTCACTTTATTTTTTATCTTTGAATAATAATAATAATAATAATAATAATAATAATCTCAAAACAGGAGATACTCAGTGGAGTGAGGTGCAGCCACTATGACCGGAGGATCATGGGTCATGCTGCCTGCCATCAGCAGCCAGAGCCTGAGAGAGCACAATTGAGCTGGGTACACTGTGCTTTCGTCCAAGCATGTTGGTTAACTAGTAAAAAAAATAATAGGCGAAGGGGGATAGTATTATTTGAATGCAATCAAATCCTCACAGCAATGCTGCAAAATCTAGTAGAAAGCCTTCCCTAGACAGTAACGACAGATTTAGAAGAAACAATGAATAAGTAGGTGTCCCAATACTTTTTTTTTTTGAGGCCTATAGAATCCTAGTTATTCCACTGGATTGCTGCTTTTCGGTGCACCGGCAGCAGCTAGTTCGGCCTGACCAGTCCTGGCCACAGGGTACAGAAAAGGAGCACATGCACTTGTTACTGGCGGTGCTCGTCAGTGCACGAGCGCTGGGGAAGCTGTGATAGAGGACGGCAGCTAAGCATCTGGGCCGGCGCTGGAACACTGATGGTTCCTAATGCTCTGTCTCTCAGCGTTTACGGACTTAGAAGGTGGCAGCATGACATGCTGTATTGGGGAAGTGCTCTCATCCATTATCTCCACCTCAGACTGACGTAACGCAAGCAGACAGATTTGGTTTTTTTTCTTTTGTGGCTTTCAGATCTTCTTCAGATCTTCTTCAGATCTTCTTCAGATCATTTTGTGTGTGAATTCTCATGCTCTGCTTAAATTGCTGCTATTGTTGTGAAGAGCAGTCTGTTCGGCTGGACAGGTTCTGCAGTCCAGCAGCTAATGAGAACCATGCTTCATGGTTGGATTTGTTTATTGTGCCAGTAAATAAAGACTAATGGGAAATCCTCAATCTGGTCCCACAACCAGATTGGAAAGTTGCGATCTCTTTCATGGGGTCTAATGTTAAATATTAGCAGGGAAAGTTGACCAAATTTTCTAGACAACTTCATTAGTCCGTAATTCTGAGCATTACCAACCAGCTCCTTATGCCGTTTCCATGACTACTAGACTACTTAACAGAATGGTGTGATTCACCATCTCATTGTATTTAATGAGCCTATGGTCTCTGGGTTATTTGGCACTCACCATTGCAGTCAGTCTGCCCACGAGGAAATGAAGCCTTTTATCGTGAGACATTACAATGACGCATGTTGTATGTGTGTGTATGTGTGTGTGTGTGTGTGTGTTGGTAGAAAACCATTCTGAATGGTCAATAAGTCTGGTGTGATCGCATTGCCTTTAGGTTTTACGCAGTGTTACTATTTTGTGGGGTCTGGGTGGCACAGATATGGAAGATATATGATGAATAGCAAAATATAGATTTCATATATATGACAAATACATATACAAATATATGGAATCCTTTAGGTCCGAGACACACACGCACACACACACACACACACACACACATATATATATGGGTAGGTGTCAGGTGGTATTAATGTTATGGCTGATAAACATAAAGGCAAATATACATTTTAGATTTTATATATATATATATATATATATAAATGTAAAATCTAAAATTTACCTTTATTTACCATATTTACCTTTAACATTAATACCACCAGCCATAACATTAATACCACCTGCCACCTCCTCTTCATGCCATATCACAGTAGATCTCTTAAGTCCTGTAAGTTGTGGGGTGAGGCCTCCATGAGCACATGACTCTGTCGCCGGTTCACCGGTTGTCCCTCTTTGTCCTTCTTTTGGTAGGTACTGACCACTCCATACCAGGAACACCTCACAAGCCCTGCCTGATGTTTTAGAGATGTTCTGATCCAGTCATCATCTAGAACAATCCCAGTTTGGCTCCTGTCAAAGTGTCCCAGATTCTTACACTTGATGCTACATTAATATATATGTTTATATTTATACTGTATATTTAATATATATGCTCAGTTCTTCCTGATAAATGTCCATGCATCAGATTTCTGTACGGGTATCTTCTCCATCTGTCTGCCAGAGGAAGCAGAGGTTTGAACTTGCACTGGCTCCTGCCCACAGCACTTTCCCGATTTTTCCCTTCCTTCAGGGCCTTCTCCGCGAGTCTTCTCTCTGATCTCTCGCAGCCGATTCGTAAGTACCCGAGCCCGGCTTTCCTGCGTCATAAATGAATCATGTTTTACCTGTATATTGCTTCGGCAGCGAGTGTTTTATGAGGCAAGAAAGGATAATGCTGAATCACTCGGGCGGACACGTGTAGACGGGCGAGGCGGGTAGCATATTCCAGTCGCGCCCACTCGAGGGACGTGGGGAAGAAAGCCTTTCAGCGGACTCGCTGGCTTTAACGGCTCGTGAGATTTACAGCAGCGCCAGTGACAAGAATTGCTCTGGAAGTGCACATGACTCGGCTCCTTTGCTTATCCTTCTCCTCCATATTGTTTATACACCATTAATCTCCCACTCCTTCCTCCACTTCTCCACTTCTCTTGTGAAAGCACAGAGTGCCCAGGGCTACTCTCATGCAACAATGCATCAGCGCTGTCCAGCGTGCAGGAAAGAGCATTCGCTTTGCTCACAGCAGGCCTTCAGTGTTTCAGCTTTTCCAGAAAACTGAAAAAATAAAAAAAGAAAAGCGCTCGGCGATCACTGTCACGGAGTCGTAAAAGAAATGGATTTCAGAAAGGGGGTGGGATTGAGGGGGGGGGGGTCTGATTAGGGTGTGATGTGAGCGTGAGTGTGAACTTGAACGAGTGCGGAATTATGGATGTTCTTCCTCTCAAACACTGAAAGGAGAACAAAGAGCGAACATTAATTACACACATCAAGTAAGAAATCTTTTTAATAGCTATCAACATCAAAGCTAATGGAGGACGCAAATGGGATCCTCGGAGAATTCTCATTTCTCTGTGTGCGCGCATTTGTGTGTGTGTGTGTGTGTGTTTAGGGTGCGCCTTTGTCTCTCTGTGTGTGTGTGTCGGGGTTTGTAGCCATCGGAAGAATATTTTCCAGTGCAGTCTGCTGTCCTCTGAAGATTTCACACTTTGCTCAAGGAGGAAAGCGCAACATGTTGGTCTACCCCGCTGAATAATCAACATCATTAGCCATTCTATTTTTCTCCCCTCACTATTAAAAAATGAACAGCCCTGCTAAGGCACGGTGCCTTGGCAAGCAGGGACTTGGTCCTGGTTTGCAGGGGACCAATGGAACGGCTTCACGTGGGCGGGCGCTCTCTCAGATGTTAAGATGTATAAATTATGCAGAAAGCAGCTGTTCCAATATTTACCACCATGTATGAATATTCTTTAATGGATATGAGGAGGCTTTAGTCAATAACACCCCTCTGTTTGGCAGAAGCACCGGGAGGAGTTTGAGGAGTGTTACAGAGCACGTACAGGTGTTTAACGGGGTGCTTTCCTTCTTGTTTGGAGTGCGTCTAGCGGTGATCCTTCCTTGTGCTGCAGTGAGAGAAATTATTCATCAGTGCGTGGCTTCTGACGATCGCGTTAGTGCTGCTTTTTTAACCACAGAGCCTTTAACTGATACGCTATGTGGACAAAAAAGTATTGGGACACCTGCTCATTGATAGGGTATTACACGTGAAAATCCTGCTTTTGTTGGAGTAACTGTTATCTCCACTGTACTGGAAGAAGGCTTTCTGCTAGATTTTGGAGGAGCATTGCTGTGAGGATTTGATTGAATTCAGCAACAAAAGCGTTAGTGAGGTCAGGATGTTGGATGATGATCACCACCCCATCTCATCAACCCCAACTCCCCAACTCAGTATCCCAAAAGTACTGGATGGAGCTCCACCATCCATATTTCCAGAGAACACAGTTCTTCCACTGCTCCACAGCTCCTCAATGCTGGGGGCCTTTACACCCCTCTAGCCCATGCCTGGCATTAGGCAGCATGGTGCCAATAGGCACAGTGCTTATTCTATTGGCAGTACTTCTCTACCCAGACTAGACAAGCTATTTGTGTGTGTGTGTGTGTGTGTGTGTGTGTGTGCATTTGCACATCTGTGTCAGCAATGGGTTTAACTTAAACTGGTTGTAGGCATTCATTAGAAGAGGTGTCCACAAACATTTGGACATATAATTTGCCTCAAAGGTTGAGGCAGTGTCCTACGATAAGCAGTGTCCGAAGCACCAGAACAAAAACCCTAAGCATAACCCTACATGAAAACATCGTACACCACACCAGACACCTTAGCTCATGCACAAGACTCAACAAGGACTGACCGAAACGAAGGGCTTCAGAGTCAAAGCTAAACAAAGAACACTTGGACGCAATAACAAGGAGGCGGGGCTAGAGACTATGCACATGAAAACCTTTCTCAAGGGCACTTTGGTTGCATCCTATCGGTTCAGGGGATTGAAACTTTGGCCTTCCGGTCTCAAGGCTTCTTCTTTAACCTTCAAGTCAACAATCTCCACATTGGCCATGGCCAGCTAGTACGGCCACACACATTCAGAGGTTGGTTATTGGGTGAGGGATGAAAATCAAGGTGTGTTTGAAGCTTCTGACTGGTATTTGCTATTCGCCGTGTGCTACCTGCCACTAGAAGGATGCACACAGTGCTAAGAATCCGCCCACTCAGCTGCTGCGCTGTGCCGCCGTTGCATTGGAAGATTGAAAGAAGAGTATATTGAGCAAAAGTGGAACAAAAGCTCGAGGCCTCTTTTTCCTCCAAAAGTCTTATTTTACCTCCAAAACTATTTGTCTTGTCCCGGGACAAACACTTCCTGTACGCGTCGGCCCTGGCATGGGAAAGTCAGAGAATCCCTGGTCTACAGCATGACAAAACGAAAGCTCTCAGCTTGTAAGAATGAATCGCCTGAGAGCGGGCTTCCTCATTTTGAATGTTGTTGTGCTGCTCACAACACAACCTTGACTAAATTATGCACCAGCAAGTTGTTGGTGCATCAAACTAGGTCGCTTTCCAGAAGCCCTCCAGAAGCCCGCGCAAAAATGAAGGCTGGACTTTAATTGGCATGCAGCGGAGAACTTGTGAGCTAGCAGACGCGCAGACTTTCTTAGCTCGGGCCGGGATGCAAATAATGTATGGGAACGGCGGAGCGAGCTGTTCTTTTAAGTTTCACCCCCCCCCCTTCTTGCCTTCTAATGCTAGATTCAGTTGAGCTGTGCAGTGTTTAACCTCGCCACCCCCGGCTCCCCCAGGCTCCGACTGGAATCTCCGGGCTGGAATGAAAGCGGCGGTGGGCGGCATCAGGGCCGAGCTGAATGAGCAATGCCGAATGACGGTAAGATAATTGGGGTGCCGCCGGTTCTCTTCTCTGCTCTTTGGATCAAGGGGACAGGAACGGATAGTGGGGGTGAACGGATGGGTGCTTTGGGGTGGAGAAAAGCTTACTCAGCACGGAGACGCTTTTAAGAGCACACACACACTCACTCACATACACTCCCTCCCTGCATTGTTATAATGACACTTAAGCACATAGCCTGTGGTTTGGTTATATTGCAATCCGCCTGCCCACTTTGCCTTTCTGCCGGCTGGAACGGCGTCCTTGTGCTGGCGGCGTGTTTACCCAGGAGACACTAGCTAGCTAGCAAACGGTGATGTGTGCCTCACCCCCTTCGGCTAATAAATCATTGACGGCCTGATGTGCGTCGATAGCGGCGCCTTGTCAGTTTTGATACTTGATTAGCATTTCTGTCACTTTGCCTTACACTTAACATAACTCCAGCTGCGCGCCTCAATTCGGCCCGTTCGCCGGCATGACAATGACGAGCCATTGCTCAAAGTGACAGCCTGCCATGACAACATGTCCGCTGGAGAGGAGGGGGCACTGGAAGCTCGGCGCTTGCCAAAAAGCACATTCTGCAGCGAGAGCTGGATCGCTGAGTGGGTCTAGTGTAGGATGTATTGATTAGGAAATCAGCAGACTTCCGAGGCCATAAGTTTAGAGACAGCTTTGTTGAGATGGGAGGTGGGAAAGCTGTTGGTTAACCCTTAGCTGAGAGTTTTAGTATTTCTAATAAACTTTTTAATTTAAACTGAAACAGGTGATAATAGGGGAATTTCAGTTGGATTCCATAAGAAGGCTGCTGTGCAGGCAGTGTTGAGGGTAGCACAGTAATGCAGGTAGCACAGAACAACACGGTGGTTATGAGGCAGTGGTGACTCAGTGGTTAGAGCACTGGGCTATTGATAACAGGGTTGTGGGTTCGATTCCCGGGCTCAGCAAGCATGGATGCGCTACCTGTTCGTTTACAGAACTTTAAGGATCTGCCACTAACCTCTCTGTGCAAGATACCACAAGACACCTTCAGAGGTCTTGTGGGGTCCCTGCCTTGAATGGTCAGATCTATTGTGATGGCACAGACGGACCTACCCAATATTAGACAGAGTTTTAATGTTATGGCTGATTGATATAAAATAAATGGACAATTGCAAAATGTAGTGTTATGTATATAAATATGAAAAATATATGCAAAATTAAAAAAGAACAGTCCTGGGGGACCACATAGTTTGCTTTTTACCAAAAGCCAAAATGTGAATTCGTGCACATCAAACATCAAATAGACCGTACACTGACCAAACAGGTCATTAAATTGTATTTCATTAAAACAACAGATTTGTGTTAAAGCTCTCCTGGGCTAATCACTCTGCAGTTGCCAATGGCAACAGACTAAAGTAAATTGCAGTTAGTTGAGTCAACTCGAGGATCCCATTTGAACGAACCAAGTCATCTGAAAAGTCCCCCATTTAGAACAGTTGAGTAATGCTTGGACAACCGGCTTCATTTATGTGGATTACAATGTGGGATTACAGCGCATGGCAAACTCTTTATTTATCAGAGGCCAACAGGAAAATGAAAACAGCTCTTTATACATGGAAAACTGTGCTCAGCCTTTTGAAGCCCCTACAGCCAGCTGTGCACCACCCCTCAAGCAGCCCTGCCTTCCAAAACCAGCCTGGAAGACAAACCATACCTTACACACCCACACATACAGTAGTAGTAGCCAAACAGAGACCTGACCTGCAGAAGACCTGACTGGAGTTTCACTCAGGGACCACTTCTACATTCTTTTACTGCTAAAGATTTGATTTAAAGGCCGTCGTTCATCATTTTAATCAACTGGCTGTGTGTTCAGTGCTGAGATTCTATATTTTTAGAAGGAAGGTTATAACTAAAGGCATGGGTGACCTTTTTGAGTAACTACCTTCACAGATAAACGAACCTGCAGTACTGATTACACACATTTTGTACTCACTGTCTGTGCACACATTGTCCTTGTCTTGTCTGTTGTCTTTTCCCCAGAGTCTCTATTTGTCTCTGCACCAGAGAGTCGTGGTTGAATAGGGTTTCATTAAACTGTACCAGCAGTATTGGTGTAATGACAGTTGAATAAGTTGAATAGAATTGAATTCAATATATTGTCACTGTTGCAGAAATGCCTTGTATCTCCAAAAGGATAACTTTAGAAAAGGAGGGAAAAAATCAGCTCAACTTTCATTGGAAGCCAATGTGGAAATATTGTATTGCAGGTCATTTTGGAGCATTTCTATTGGCCCATTCATCATGAAATATTGACATGATATGAAGTGAAAAGGGGAGAAGACAAGGTTTTTGACTGTCAGCGTCAAGGAGACTTTAGGAATGGTCTCCTTTAGTGATAATTGTAGATGTTTTAAACATTATATATAATAGTATTATATATTTTATGTGTATATTTCTAATATATATATATATATATATATATATATATATATATATATGTATAAGGGGGGTGAATTATATTTGATAAGTGACTTCTGTAGTCAGTAATTACTCATTACTTCCTTATTTTGGACAGGTTACACACTCTAACACACAATACTGTACTGTATTCTAAGTACTAAGTACTAAGTACAAATACTGTAATACTCTACTGGCACTCTTACTACTGCTACGGACACTTCAGCTATAGCTACCATTTATCCATGTGTCTGTACACTCATCACATCTGTGTATACTACATGTGTAGCACACACAAACATATATATATATATATATATATATATATATATATATATATATATATATATTGTTATATGTCTCAACTAATCTTGGACTTACTTATATTTTAGCCAACAATCCTGCATCTACCCATTGGCATCACACATAGGGGCCCAGCCCCTTCCCTTCCCTCATACTCTAATTACCCACTACATCTCTATCAGGCACCTCCTGTCCTATGGTTGTATGTGTAAACTATATACACACTTTATTGTTTTTCTGTTTAAATTGTAAATTACATTACTTTTATTTTATAAAACGTAAAAAGTTTATATATATATATATATATATATATATTTTTTTTTTTTATCCCACATTTTCTAGTTAATTTGGCCTATATTTTAGGGGTTTCAGGGGTCACCAATCTTATCCACAAAAGGGGTTTTTTAGGGTTTCATAATTTCAGGGGTCACCAATCTTATCCACAAAAGGTCGGTGTGGTCACAGCTTTTTATTAGTCTGTACGGCGAATTAGCATAACCCCAGCCAACATGCTCATGTGGGGCTCACATAGGTGGGTCATATGGGTTTCAGGTAGGCAGGTAAGTTAGACTTCACAAATGGGCCCCAATTATTACTACCACCCTAATCTCACACAGGTCTCATCTAGGCCCCCATGTGCAGTGTTTAACCACTCTCATATGTAACCACTCCTGGTCCCATCACTGGTGGGACCTTGGTGGGCTTCCATTTCCCATGGACAAAGCTTTCTAGTTCCTAGTTGGGCTACCCATACAGACCCCGTATGAGCATGTTATCTGGGACAGTGTTCTTTGTGGTGGTGGCAGTTGTGTGTGCCAGCTCGGATCAGCCTAATAAAACCATCCCATCCTAATATGAATGTAGTGAGCTGGAATATTCTCTCTTGGTTTGTTCCATGGAAGTCAGGCTACTTTCTTATATGCATGGCTGACGAGGTCAGAGCAGGGTCAGGTTACATCCCCGAACCCTCGAGTCCAAGAACACCAAGCACCGTGCTACAGCACAAGCCTGTGTCCACAGATTCCACTCTGTTTTAAAGCCCTGCCAAGCAGAATGATGTACAGAAATGAACATCAGTGATGTATTAGTAGCAGCGTGCCACCTTGCGATGACTAGCGAAGGCCTGTGGTGGTCCGTCAACTGGGAAAAGCAGAAAACGCCTTTCTTGGCTTCAGCACGCAGGTAATTTCCTGTTCCAACGTTGTGATAAGCCAGATGGTCACGTGACCCGCGGCGAGCCAATCACGCAGCAGCGATACTTCTCGTTGCTCCAGCGCTTGTATTACCACTGAGCTGCTCCTGTTATATTTGCTGGTCATGTTTCACTGAATATTTGGCTGCATTTCCAAGCTATCAAACAAGTTCAGGTGGTTGGGTAGGCAGCAAGCAAACAAACACACAAACAAGCCAAACAAGGTGAAATGATTTTTTTTTTTCTTAACGTCCCTGCGGAAGCAGATACTCTTATTTCCTGAGTTTACACTGCAGAGCATATCTGAATCATACCATGCTCAGTCTTTTTATTTTTATTATTTTTTTTACTTTCCGGTGCAAATCTGCATGAACTCTACGGCGGCGTGATCTAATTACGAAGGGTATAGCCTACACGGTTTATTATATTAGCTGTGTACTCTTTTTTTTTCCCCGTCTCCCTCCTCCTCCCTGTGGTGTATTTCTTCACAGTACATTAAACACACAAAGCTAGTCCTCTGGGCTCGGAGGAGCTCTCTGATTCTCTTCCAGCGCTGGTCAGAAAATGCACCGCGGTGCCTGACCCTTGCTCAGAGGCAGGCGACCTACATAGTACGCAATACAGTAGATGTTTCTTTGTGTCTTTTCCTTGGAGAGGAGCCGGCGCTAGACATAAGAGTATAAAGCAGCTAACAAATGCGTGGTTTAGAGAGAAATGCACTCGGGGCGATGCTGCGATCGCGCTCCCCGCTTCGATCCGTCCGTGGTAATTTAAAACGGCTCCGGCATTGACTCATTGAGCTCGGAGTGTTTTGACAGACTCTGCGTCAGGAATGTGTCCTCTGCAGGATTTATTACCCGTTATGTCGCTTCCCTGAAACCCATCTGAATGTTCTCCAATTAGACGCTCTCATGCGGCTCCTCTGCTGCGATGCACGTTTAATTCAAAGACTGGTTTCCACCTTAATTGGTGTGACTCTGATTTTCTCCTCGTGTTCGACGCCGTGTTCTTCAGCTAGGAGTCAAAAACAGGCAGCCAAAGGCCGGAGCGACTGGATGAAGGGGCGTTGGGGGGTGTTTAGGGGAAGGTGAGGGAGGTAGATCATGGTGGCATGACAATGCGGAGTGAGGCTTTTGAACACTTCCCTGACCCAGCTAACCTGCACGCTGACTTTGACTAATTAGATGTCGGCGAGCACGCAGAGCTGCCACTGAATGCAAAGGCAGCAATTAAAAGTCATCCATGTTCAGCTTAACAAGAAAATGGACTTAATGTGGGCTAAGTGCTTTTCTCCACTGTTGAGACTTCTCTGGGAGCTGCGTGTCTTCTGCCTCAGAAGTTGGGAGCAGAACTCTTCAGAGCCTCAGTGAAATAATAGCCTGTTGTTGATGCACTCTGTGAGGGGAGCTTTAAAGATCTCTGAGTCTCTGTTAGGAGTGATCTTGAAAACACGCAAACATGAACCTAGTGGCACCATGCTGCCTAATGCCGGATGTGGGCTAGTAGAGGGGTATAAAGCCCCCCAGCATTGAGCTGTGGAGCAGTAGAATACTTTTGGAATAAGTTAGAGAAGAGGTGGTGTGGTGATCATCATCCAACATCCTGACCTCACTAACACTCTTGTTGCTGATGCAATCAAATCCTCACAGCAGTGCGTCTTCAGAATCTAGTAGAAAGTCTTCTTCCCTGGACAGTAGAGACAGTTACCCCCAACAAAAGCAGGATTCACTCTTCTTAATACCCTTGATTTCAGAGGAAGTAATGAACGAACAGGCGTCTCAATACTTTTGTCCACATCAGTGTATATAATGCATGGGGATGGGTGGTAGTCTTATAGTGTAAAGGTGGTTGTCCAATTCCATGGAATAAGAAAAGGGAGGGCTCATGATCTGCAGTGATACCACTGATGATACCATCATCTGTCAAACATGGTGGAGGCACTGTTATGTGGCATGGGTATGTATGACTGTCAGTGGAACAGTGTTGACTGGTGATGTATAGAGCTCTACTTTCCGCTCACATTAAGTCAAATCCAGATGGTCCACTATATGTAGCCATTTTTCATTGTTGAGAAACTGCAAGACATGAGCAATTAGATCAACACTGTGTTAGATTTGATCTCCTCTAATAAAACTCCCCACAGCAATCACCAATCACAACATTTACAATAACACTCATGATGCTAATCCCCATCACAGCAGAGGTAGCAGCACTGCTGGCAGCAATATGTAACTGAGTCAGCTTAGCAGTCCTCACTCTGGGTATGCAGTGATCAGCGCCACAATGTAATATCATTTTATATCTTGTATATTTTTCAAATTTGAAATCCCCTTTGATTACACTCTCAACAAAATCTGATTTAATACTTTAAAACATCTCACCCTGGTTAATATTGATTAACTAACATACCATTGCTGTGGGTTGCCAGGTTCACCCCAAATCGTGCTTAAAAAATGCCCACCAGTAGCTGAAACTTTGTCATGTGCTACCTCAACTAGCCCAACTTAGCTGAACTCCCACAAACCTGGCAACCCTGAGGATCCACAGCATAATCCATTAGAAGTAGTTTAAAATGTAATGGAGGAGGACCTTATGGAGGAGGGTAGGAAGGAAAACAAGTCATTTGTCAAGTTTTTGACCACATCAAATCCAACCTTGGTGATACTGATAGTGCGCTTGATTTTCAGTTGGAGAAGATAGACATGTAGATAGATAATATGGAAAAGTATTGGGACACCTGCTGACCCTCAACTACCCAACTCACTCCAAAAGTATTGGATGAAGCAGCATCCATCATTCCAGAGAACACAGTTCTTCCACTCCTCCACAGCTCAATACTGAGGGGCTTTATACCCCTCTATAGCCCACACCTGGCATTAGGCAGCAGCATGGTGCCAATAGGTTGCATGTTTATCTGTTCCAGGTCCTATGTTATTGACAATGCTTTTATACAATATGTGTGTGTGTGTGTGTGTGTGTGTGTGTGTGTGTGTGTGTGTGTGTGTGTGTGTGCATTTGCACATCTTGGTCAGCTATGGATGCAACTTAAAGGAGGTGAATACATTCATTAGAAGGGGTGTCCACAAACATTTGGATAGATAGATAGACAGATAGATAGACAGACAGACAGATTGACAGACAGATAGATAGACGGACGGACGGACGGACGGACGGACAGACAGATAGATAGATAGATAGATAGATAGATAGATAGATAGATAAGTAGACATAGATAGACAGACAGATATGTAGATATAGACAGATAGATAGACAGACAGACAGACAGATAAATAGATAGCCAGATCCTCAATCATCATGGGTGTTGCACTCATAGGTAAGATAAGAGAATATAATTCTTTATTAGTCCTGAGAGTGGGAAAATTCACAGTGCCACAGCAGCAAATGGATAACAAGACACTCTGATGCAAAACATAGATAAATTACCAATATATACACAATATAAAAATAAAATAAAAACCACAATATTCTTTACAGATCATTTACAGATAATTGCAAATAAGTAAGAATAGAGATGGATAGAATACATAGATTGATTGATTTGATTAATTATGTCTATGATATTCTTTAAAAGCTCAAGTCCGAATTTGACAGGGTTTCTGCTTCAGCTTCACAAAACTTATTAAACATAAAAGCAGTTAGAAGCCCTTTTTCACATCCCGGGTTTAGAAACTCAAGGTATGATTAATCCCTCTACATCTGCTCACAAACGTGTGACCTTTACGGCAAACAGCACAATCATGTGATGACATCATTTGTTCACAGAAAGAAGAATGATTTATCCTATGTCTATAGGTAGAGAGAAAGCAATAATAACTGTAAAGAGCCCTGCGCCCGGCGCTGCCACTGTGTTAGTGCTTATTAGGTCATATACATATTCAATCACTGAAAAGTGATTGATGCCACAGATGTCAGAAAATAAAACTGATTTATTTAAAAGGACCACAGGGGGTCCACCTCTATTAGAAACTCAGCCCTGATTGGTTAAAGATTTGTTTTTGATCTGAAATCCCAGACGTAAGTACCATGGAACAGGTTGGTTAGGCCTGCACCATGAGGTTGCAATCCACAGTCAAATGTAAACATCATCTGATACTTTGAAGTACATCAATCCTCCATCAGCCAACATTAACACCACCTGCCTAACCGGCACTGACCTTTCAACATAACCATGACCCTCCGCAGGAAGGGGTCCTGAGGTATCTGGCACCAAGACTAACGTTGCTAGCAGATCCTTTAGTCCTGTAGGTTGGTAGTTCCTTAAAGAAACCTTAAAGGTTCCTCAAAGAACCTAGGAGCTCCTACAAGACCTCAAACGTTCCTCATTGCTCTTACAGAAGTACCTGTAAGAACTTTCGGGATTCTTAACCCATTCTGAAGACTGAAATCCTTAAGAATGGGTCTCACTAAGGTTCCTTACAGCACCTTATGAGGTTCCTCCAATTAAATAACCTCCAAATGTTCCTCAATGATCTTGTCCTTTTAACAGTATGAGGCCTCCATGAGCATTAATGAGCCTTGGGTGTCCATGACCGTGTCTCGGGTTCACTGGTGGTTCTGTCTTATAGTACTTTTGATAGGTACTGACCACCGCATATCTAGAACACCCCGCAAGACCTGCCTGGTGTTTTCCTGCTTCAGCAACTTCATCACCTTTAAGAACTGACTGTTCACTCGCTGCCTAATATATCCACCCTTAATAGATGCCAGTGAATCAGCTGGTACTAATGTTATGGCTGATCTGTGTAAGTAGGGAACATTGAAATATGGAACCTTTATTCGGTACTGCCCCCAAAAAAACAGTCTAACAGCTAATAGCTAATCACGTCCACATTACAAGCTAGCTTTCAGCATCGTCCGCCCTCTGCAAATCGTATCGCTCCCTCTTAGTGCATCAGCTCTTGCGAGCCATGTTTTGGTTTTTGGTAATGGCCTCTAAGTGTTGGCAGCTATGCGACTGTCGCGCTATTATGAGCTCTGACAGCTTCAGTGCCGCAGCTGCATTAGCCCGAAGTAGAGAGGGGGCCGCCAGAGCCCGCTCCGGTCCCCCCTGCTCTCACCCTGTGCCTTTATTTCACACGTCTGACTCACACCTGCCTCAATGCCACATATCCAGTCTCTGCACACTCAACCATGCTGCACACACATCATCCCACCGTAAACTTAACCCTGTCACGTAACACTGCTGCACTCAGGCCCAGCAGCGTTCTCAGACAGCAGTCTCACACTAAAAAACATATTTCGCCAGTTTTCAGAGCTGATTTTCCTTTTTTGGTGAGTGTGTGTATGTGTGTGTGTGTAGTAGTGAAACGTGTGCATGTAAGACACCATGCAAAAATGAGCCTACCTTCTAATGCTTCCACAGGGCACAGAATGAGGCCGCAAAATTGCTTTTAGAAACCCTAATAAACCACTAATGTAGCGATGCAATATTCTCCAACATTTGTTCTATTATTTCCGCCTGATAAAGAACAGAATGTGTGTGCATAACTTGCCTGGGAGTACTTTGCTTCTCATTCCGTGTTATTTTACGACATTGTATGCTCCTGAGCCAGGTATAGCAACTCAGAAGACGACCTACTAAGCACAGCTAAAATAGTAGCCGGTAAGCTAATCGGTAAATAACGTTTTTTAAATAAAAAATAATAATAATAATACAAATATTCTTTCACGGATCATGAAATTACCTCAGGATGTTATGCTGAACAAATTTTATGCAAGACCATTCTGAACTTACTGAATCTACTGCACTTTTATGGCCAGTGGATGCTAATGGAATGCATTTAAAAAAAAAAGTAATATATAAAAGTAGATTTTCTGAAGAAAACATGCTTTAGATTATTCAAATTTTTGATTTACGACCAGGCCCTAATTCAGGGGTCCCAAAAGTCAGACCTGCGGGACCCAGTGCTCTGCATATTTTTCCTTAAAGGTCCTTCAAGGGTCGCTGTATTGAACCGCTGCTGAAGTTCAAGAATTGTGGAAAATTATTAATATAGATCGTCACTGTCTTGCCAAAAACCTTGCATCTCCATTTTTGACATTTTTCACTTTCTGACATCTGGTAGTTATTCCTTATATTGTATCAGATTTCATTTCAAATGGACCAATAGAAATGCTCCAACATTTCTTGGAGCCTGTATTATCATTTCTATCATGAAATCGAGAAAGCAGAGGCAAATGCTCAGCTGAACATTTATTATCCTGCTGCGAATTGCAAAGTCAACATGTACAACCATTTAAAAACCCTTATAGCATTTTAATAGAGATGCAACCAGAGTTAAATATCATTTGGCCTTCACCTTAAATATCTTAAATAATCTATTAAAAGAGTAAACTGTTAAATAATCATTGTTTTAGTTAAATAAGTATTGTTTTAGTGTCCAACATTATTGCTATTCCCCCTACAAGTCTTCAGTGTGCTCTTGCAGTGTCCCTAACTCCTTAAACCCTGTACATGGGCCCACAGTGCCAGCGGCACACCCTCCTACCACTGCTACCTGCCTACTGACCATGTTCAAACCTAAATGGACTCTTAACAATTTGCCACTATTAATATCACCACTATTACCCATCATTACTCTGACCATCACTGCCATGACTATATAAGTTCTACTACACCAAGATTACTATATTATGATTATGATCAGAGCAGTTCAACAGTATAGATGGTTTGGTAACTTTTGGTAATCAATAATTTATAATTAGTTCTGACCAGAGGAGGATGGGTCGGGTCCCCCTTGTGAGTCTTGGTTCCTCCCAAGGTTTCTTCCTCCAGCTCTGAGGGAGGTTCTCCTTGCCACTGTCGCCGCTGGGGCTCACTGGGGTCTTGGATGTCTTTTTATGGTATTTCTTTTTTTTCTGTCTTTTACTAATTCCTAATTATGTAAAGCTGCTTTGTGACGACAACAGCTGTAAGAAGCTGTACAAATACATTTGACTTGACTTGACACTGCAGTTCTTCACCCTCATAACTGCAGAACTCTTTTAATTATTATCAATTTCATAGACCCTAGAATAGAACCCTGTTGGACTCCACTGCTACCAAATCATTTAACAGACTAATAAGCCTAACATTCAGACAGCTAAAGAACCTTAAAGAAAACAATTTGTACAATATTGAGCCCATTTCACACATAGTATACAAAATACACATAGTGTGGGGTCCCCAGAACTGGGACTGGGGACCGAAGAAGGAATTTACTCTTGTACTTAAGCCTGGAAGTCATGCTAACATCTGAGACTCCTCATTCGACAAGACATGAGGAAACGCAGCGAACACGCATATTAGATGAAGCGCATAGGGTTTACTGTATGAGAGACGTGGGATGTGTTAAATGTAGCATGAAGTTCGATGATCACGGCTGTGTGCGGCGAGCTGGGAGACGCGCCGTCGCGATCGGTTCCTATTTGTTGCGAGGAGATGAGCATTAGATGTGGATGTCGGCGTAACATGGCCATTTAAGTTCTGCGCAAATTAACTTTTCCACACAAGTGCGCTGTTTCTATAGTGATCCCTGACTACTGCTCAGCGGTAGACGTCGTTTCTCAGTAGTATGGCATTACAGGATTGGTTTCTGATAATGGATTTCATACCTGTCATTTTAATGGAAGGTCAAATATTAGCAATAAGTGCTATTCAAATCCACTGTAATTGAATAGTTGAATGGCCAATTAAAATCCCTGTTGGAGGTTTAGATAAGGGGAATTAGCTTTCCTTTATTCACCTGCGCTCAAAGAGTCGCTCCTTTCACTTTCGCTATTCCGCCCAGAGTGGGGAAGGACCCCCCCACATACATACCCCTCACTCCCCACCCCCCAACGCTGGTTTAATGATAGCGGTGAAGACAAAACTTAGTATTGGCCCGTCTCCCCTGCTGGGAAAATGGCCTGGGGAGACTCAATAGTCGCTTTCGAAGCAGCTCATTCCGTCTGCTACAGTAAAGCATGTGGGTGAGGCGCACACACACACATACACACACACACCAACACACACAGACACACTTCTCCCGTGTTCACACCCTCCCCTGGAAGAGAATGAAATTAGCCACACTTCCCACATATTCCAGAAAAGATTCCCCACGCTGCCATCAGCTCCCAAAGACTCTCTCTCTCTCCTCACTCTCTCTCTCTCGCTCTCTCTCTCTCCTTCTTCTTCCCACCCCGTTGCTTTCTTATTACCTACAGTAATCAGATCTGTTGCATCAGGCCTTTGTGTTAACATTACACGTCTGATTATTTTTAGAAGTGCAGTTAATGGAGGCGCAGTGTTGGGTGTGTTTGTGCAGAGAGTGGGGGGGGTGGGGGGATTGGGAGAAGAAAAAGAGGAGGAGGAGGGAGGGTGGCAGTTGGATCGTCTGAATGCGTCTGTACCGGCACCAAGTACCAGCCCTGTGATTCTAGTCCCAATGCGCTTTACTGCTGAGAGAGAGCGAGGCGGATTTGCAAAACTGAAAATAATTGGCTCACTGTGGGACTAAGCAGGTTTTCAACACCTCGTCTGGTGAGGTCTCAGTCAAAAACAGTTGGCTGTTCGCGCAGGCAGCCCTAATTGGTTTTGTCAGGTGAGATTATATATTCACCTATATGTGCTATTTAATTCATTTTACTGCTGTCAGACATGGCTTCCACGCCTGAAACAGATTCATGCTTTCTAGGAGACCAAAACAAAGGTGCCGTGTTTTTTTTTTCATATATGTAAAGCTGACTACCCATATGTCAAGTCAAGTCAGATTTATATGTATAGCTTTTTACAACTGTTGTCGTCATAAAGCAGCTTTACATAATTAGTAATTAATAAAAGACAGAGACAAAAAGAAGAAAAAAGAAATAACGTAAGACATGAAGGATCAAAGACCCCCATGAGCAGCCAACGGCGACAGTGGCAAGGAAAACTCCCTCAGAGCTGGAGGAAGAAACCTTGGGAGGAACCAAGACTCACAAGGGGGACCCGACCCGTCCTCCTCTGATCAGAACTATTTATTAATTATTGATAAAAATGACCAAACCAGATACAGCAAATAGTTAATAGTGGTGATATTAATAGTGCAGATAGTTACGAGTACATTTAGGTTTGAACATGGTCATTATTAAACAGGTAGCAGTGGTAGGAGGGTGTGCAGCTGGTCTGTTATGGGTGGTGGTTTGTGGGGGGCCTGATGGTCGGACTGGTAGGTGGCAGCTGGTCTGACGCAGGTAGAGGGGACCTCAGCGGGTCTCAGCAGGTCGGGCTGGGTGGCCATTTACTCAGAGAAAGTAAAAAGAGAGAGAGTTAGTTCTGATGTGTTGACGTGTGTTTGGCTTCCGGCCACATCAATTACATCATGTTCTTCAAGGGTTCTTCAGTAACGTAGAGGCTATACAGTATGTAGAACGGGCGCAAGAACAGGAACTGTGGGTCAGTGCCAGTATTTGGTGTCCGTATATGCTGTACATATGATCTGCTGCCAAAGCCTGTATGGATATATGTGTAAAATGTACAAAATGGGACAAAAATCACCTAGATCAGCATTACCGAAAGTTTGTGGACACCCCTTCTACTTTTAGTTGCACCCAGTGCTGAGATAGATGTGCAAATGCAGTAGAGAAGTATTACCAATAGAATAGGATTCTCTGAAAAGGTAAACATGAACCATGACTAATGCCAGGTGTTGGCTAGAGGGGTATAAAGCCCCCCAGCATTGAGCTGTGGAGCAGTGGAAGAACTCCAGTGTTCTCTGGAGTTGGGGTTGAGGGGAGCTGGTGGTCATCCAAAATCCTGGATAATACTCTTGACGCTGAATGCAATCAAATCCTTATAGCAAAGATTTATAGCAAAAGCAATGCTTCAGACAAACAAATGAGTCAGCTTGCATGTTTAAGCTGGTAGTAACTTCAGGCAACTGCAGATGGTGCTGCATGAGGATGATGGAGCTGTAAATGCCTGCAGGGAGAGTGACAGGATTCATAGATTGAGAAGAGGTGGTGCAGTTGGATGTGTGGAAAATGGGTCGTAAAGCAGATGCAGGTAATGATTGGCTAAAAGGAGTGATTGACGAAGACCATGGGGTGAAGAAAGCAGCTGAATCTGCAGGTGTATGGAAGCTTACGGTCATATGGGTCTACCAGCAGTGGCAGAAATCCCACCAGTCTACAGGAAATTCTTCTCATTCTTGAGCAGAAGTGAGCAAAGGCCTCTTCCTCCATATGTTGATGGTATGCAGCTCCCTGTGGAGCGTTCTTTCAGAAATTGATTCTGAAGGACCTGTGTTGACTTGTCTTGCCTGGAAGCGAAGTGATTCTCATTCACAAGCCGTGAAACCCGCCGGTGGTCCATGTCTGTCAGTTTCGTCTTTCTGTCACAATTCTGACAAGAACTGCCCGTAGACTGAGGTCCTGTCACTGCTGGCACTTTAAGCCTGATCATCCTCACGCAACGCCATCAATCAGTTTTCTGATCTAGACCATAATAAAATGATCTCCACTTACAAAAACAAATCCATCCAGACTGAAAGGTTCGAATCTGTTTTCAACAGAAGGAAGCTGTGAGCTGTGAGGAACACCAAGTATCAAATGACACCATTCGTCTTACTGCTGACAATTCAGCAGCTTTTAAGGTCCTTGGCTGGACCTTTAACTTCACCACAGGAGTGCTTAGATGCTGATTTGTCACGTCCAGCTGGGCTACTTCCCGCGACTCCATACTTCAGAGAAAGCCGGAAAGCCGTGGTTGATCCCCCGTTTATTCTCCAGCACTCAGCACACTGTACCCTTAAAGCCTTGGGTGCTCGGTGAAGCCGCACGCTAGCCTAACCCTAGCGGATGCCCTCCGTTCTCTCTTTATCGCCTCCTTTATTTTGGCTTACTACGGCGGAAGTAGGAGGGAAGAGAAAGAGAGAGAGAGAGAGAGGGAAAGGAGGGCGAGGAGGAATGGATAACTTCCCACCACAGCCTCATCCGTACAGGAGGCGAGGGAGTTAGCCTGGAGCACGATGTGCACGAGAGAGGCACTCGCTAATCTCCTCACCCACTAGCTTTGACCTACACACACACACCCCTCAGCTCCGGCTGCAGGAGGAAACCCATCGCTCCATCACTGTCAGCGTTCGGCCTAATGAGCGGCGGAGGGCGTGGGGGTCAACGACTAAGCTGATTTGCCTACTGATAAGCAGTGGCCGCCGGACATAGACGTGGACGTGGCCTGCGCTGGGAAGAGAAGGGCTCTCCACGCTTTTAGGCTAAGCTAAGCTCCTCTGTGGACTTCTGCAGCTTAGTGTGTTGAGATGGCACCACGGCAGAGCTTAGCCTGGTGGCACAGCACAGCCAGAGCACATCCTGTAGTACGAAAAATGAACATGAGGCAGTTGCACTGTATGGACAAAAGTATTGGGACACCTGATCGTTCATTGTGTCTTGTACAACTGAGGGTATTAAAAATTGTTGATTCTGCTTCTGTTGGAGTAGCTGTCTCTACTGTTCAGGGAAGAGGGCTTTCTGCTGTATTTTGGGGGAGAATTGCAGTGAGGATTTGATTGTAGTCAGTGACAAAAGCGTTATCCCCAACTTCCTCAGCTCAATCATTCCAAAAGTACTGGATGGAGCACCACCATCCATCATTCCAGAGAACACAGTTCCACTGCTCCACAGCTTCTCAATGCTGGGGGGCTTTATTCCCCCAAATTAAGTAGTGGCTCAGTGGTTAGAGCTTCAGGCTATTGATGACAGGGTTGTGGGTTCTATACCCGGGCTCAGAAAGCTGCCACTGTTGGGCCCTTGAGCAAGGCCCTTCACACTCTCTACTCCCTGGGTGCTAGAGTTGACTGCCCACCGCTCCGTGTCAAGTCAAGTCAAATTTATTTGTATAGCGCTTTTTACAACTGTTGTCGTCACAAAGCAGCTTTACATAATTATTACTTAATAAAGAACAGAGACAGAGAAGAAAGAAGAAATAACATGAAGCGTCAAAGACCCCCGTGAGCAAGCCAACGGCGACAGTGGCAAGGAAAAACTCCCTCAGAGCTGGAGGAAGAAACCTTGGGAGGAACCAAGACTCACAAGGGGGACCCATCCTCCTCTGGCCAGACTGTTTTAAACATTAATGATAAAAATTACCAAACCAGGTACAACAGAAAGTTAATAGTTGTGATATTAATAGTGTCAGACAGGCACGAGTCCATCTAGGTTTCAGCACGGCCACCAAACAGGCAGCAGCGGCTGGCGGGTGAGCCATGGGTGGTGCTGGGTTGGGGGGGGGACCCGCTGGCTGGACTGGTAGGTGGCAGCTGGTTAGATGCAGGTAGAGGGGACCTCAGCGGGCAATCTTCCTGCAGATCGGGCTGGGTGGCCATTTACTCGGGGAAGGTAAAGAGAGAGAAGTTAGTTCTAAGAGGAATTTTATGGAGTGCAGAGAATGTTGATCATCAGCATCTGGGTATGTCTGATGACTCCGGCAGGTCTGATTATCACAGCATAATTAAAAGGAGAGAGCCAGAAGGTAACACGGACACGGGCGTACCCTGAGAACACCAGCATCTATCTGCTCCACCGTCAACAAACCTGAGTGATCGCGTGTAAGCAGCGAGACGACAGCTCCAGCATCTCAGAGTACTACAATTCCCTGGGTCCGCGAACCCCTGGACCTGCAGCCCTTATCTAAGAAACATTAATTACCAAAAGCTAAACTAAACATATAAGTTTTCAGTTTAGATTTAAAGATTGAGACTGTGTCTGAGTCCCGAACATTATCTGGAAGGTTATTCCAGAGCTGGGGGGCTTTATAGGAAAAGGCTCTTCCCCCTGCTGAGGTTTTCTGAATTTTGGGAACGAGTAAGAGGCCAGCACCCTGAGATCTAAGTAGTCTTGATGGTTCGTAATATACTATAAGATCCTGCAGGTACTCAGGAGCGAGGCCATGTAGGGCCTTATATGTTAATAAAAGAATTTTGTATTCAATACGGAATTTAACTGGGAGCCAATGAAGTGCTGATAGAACTGGACTGATATGGTCAAATTTTCTAGTTTTAGTAAGGACCCTGGCTGCAGCATTTTGCACCAGCTGAAGTTTATTGAGGTTCCTGCTGGAACAACCTGACAGTAATGCATTACAGTAATCTAGCCTTGAGGTAATAAAAGCATGTACTAGCTTTTCTGCGTCTTGTAGTGATAAGGAGTTTCTTAGTTTGGAGATGTTCCTAAGCTGCATAAAGGCTGTTCTACTAATATTAGCTATATGTTGCTCAAATGATAAATCTGAGTCGAATGTGACGCCAAGATTTTTAGCTGCTAAACCAGGAATGATGGGAGAATCTGCCAAGTCTAACATTAAGTCTGATAGTTTATTTCTAGAGTCTTTTGGACCTAAAAGGAGAACTTCGGTTTTGTCACTGTTAAGGAGAAGGAAGTTATGTGACATCCAGAGTTTTATATCCTTTCCTCAGTCCTCTCCATTTTCTGTAATCTAAATTTATCGTCAGGTTTGGCTGATATATAGAGCTGTGTGTCATCTGCATAGAAGTGGAAATTAACGCCATGTCTGCTTATAACTGAGCCCAGTGGTAACATGTATAATGTAAATAATAGTGGTCCTAAAATTGAGCCTTGCGGAACTCAATATCTTACTTCTGCGTAGTTTGAAGATAAATCGTTTATCTTTACAAATTGGAAGCGTCCCGTTAGATATGATTGGAACCATGATAGGGCTGTCCCTGTGATCCGTGTGTGTGTGTGTGTGCTCACTGCTCCTAGACACATTTCGCTGTACACAGTACAGTGACAAATACCTGCACCTTTACCTTTTACCCCTCTAGCCCATGCCTGGCATTAGGCAGTATGGTGCCAATAGGTTCATGTTTTCCAGAGAGTCCTATTCTATTGGCAGTATGTCTCTAAAGGGACTAGACAAGCTGTGTGTATGTATGCATTTGCACATGTGTCACAGCAATGGCTGCAACTTACAGTAGCTGAATTCAACAAGCATTCATTACAAGGGGCGTCCACAAACATTTGGACATGTGGTGTATCTACTACCACAATTTCAAAGGAACAGTCTAGCGCTAAACATTTTTTTTTTTCAAGCCGGTGGCTCTGAAAAGACGAGTGCTTTGTCTTACAAGGTGTGTGATACATTAACGGTTTCATGTTTTTTTCCCCCTCAAACCCGATCTTTTGTCATTCTTAATGCTGGAATAAGTGATGTGAGACTGAAATTGCTCTGCTGTGATTTCACGACGCCTTTGAAACAGGTAACAGATTACAGGCTTCCAGCTCATTTACATACATTTATGCAGCTGTTTTGGTGCGAGCAGAGTGTATGGCTATAATTGTCTAACTTTTAGAATATAATTACCAGCCATTTGCACACTGTAATCCTAGACTGTACGGTAAGGCGCTGCTTTTTCAGAATTAATTGCAGACGGGCTCGTGTCGCCTGGATTGCTGCTTTATCTTCTTTGTAACTGCTTTCTGTTTTTAGACACAATTTCCATCCATATTCTGATCCGTCCACTCTTTCCTTTCTATTCCCATCTTCTTGTGCACTTCTTCCTGGTCAGGGTCGTGGTGAGTCCAGATCCTACCTGGAATTACTGGGCGTGAGGCAGGAATACCCCTAAACAGGGTGCTAGTCCATCAGAGCGTACCACACAGACTCGCTCACATCTTATAAAATAGGTGTTACAAATGGTCCTTAAGCAATACAAGCATAAACAAAGCACATTTGTGGTTCCATAAAGAACCATTTTTGGTTCTATATATAGTATAAAACCTCTAAATTGGTAAAGACCCATACATCCACCTCTGTAAACTCTTAAAATGTTCTCTACATACACACCTCTCTTACAAAAGTGTGTCTTTAAACAATGCAATTGTAGAAGAAGGTCATAAAAGAACCCCAAAAAAAGTTCTTGGTTCCAAATATAGTATAAAAGCTTTAAATTAGTAAAGAACATGTACATCCATTCTTTAAACCTTAGAAAGGTTCTTCATATATTCATATCTCTTACAAAAATGGTTCTTTGAGTGGACATCGAAGAACCATTTTAGTTCCATAAAGAACCACACATTACTAAAAAAGTATATAAGTCTGAGAATCTTTGGTAAAGAACCCAAACATTTCTTTTACAACAGTGGTTCTGTAATCAATGTAATTGTAGAAGAACCATTTTTGGTTCCAAAAAGAACCATATTGGTAAAGAGATGTGAGTGTAAAACCTTTAAATTGGTATTGAAACAGGGTCTTCTTAAAACCTTTTAAAGGTTCTCCACACACACATCTCTCTTGCAACAATGGTTCTTTGAGCAATGTCATAAAAGAACCATTCTTGGTTCTATAAAGAGCCATTTTTGGTTCCAAATATAGTATAAAACCTTTAAATTAGTAAATAACCTTTGCAGCCATTCTTTATACCTTAGAAAGGTTCGCCATACATACATATCTCTTACAAAAATGGTTCTTTGAGTGGACATCGAAGAACCTTTTTTAGTTCCATAAAGAACCACATTACTAAATAAAGTCTGAGAATATTTGGTAAAGAACCATACATTCCCTTTTTTGAACCTTTAAAAGGTTCTCCACACATACATCTATTTAACAACAGTGTTTCTGTAAGCAATGCAATTGTAGAAGAACCATTTTTGAATCCAAAAAGAATCATATTGGTAAAGAGATGTGAGTGTAAAACTGGTCCTTAAAATTGTTACTGAATCATTGTCTTCTTTAAACACTTTAAAGGTTCTCCACACACACACATCTCTTTTACAACAATGGTTCTTTGAGCAATGTCATAAAAGAACCATTCTTGGTTCCACAAAGAGCCATTTTTGGATATATATATATATATATAGTTTAAAACATGTAATTTGGCAAATAACCCATACATCCATTCTTCAAAATGGTTCTTTGAGCAAAGTCATAAAAGAACCATTTTTGGTTTCTTAAAGAACCACAATTGTATAAGAAATGTAAGTCTGAGAACCTTTAAATTGGTAAAGAACCCATACATCCACATCTGTAAACCTTTAAAAGGTTCTTCACACTCACATCTCTGTTACTAAAGTGATTCTTTAAACAATGCAATTGTAGACGAACCATTTTTGGTTCCATAAAGAACCATGTTGGTTAAGAGATGTGAGTGTGAAATGTGAATTGGTAAAGAAGCTTTACTTTTAAAAGGTTCTCTGCACATGCAAAAATGATTCTTCAAAAGATACCATCATGGGCCAACCTTAAAAAAAGGTTCTTCACACATACATGGAACGTTTGTGGAACCAAATATGGTTCTTCTATGGCATCACTTGAAGAATCCTTTGGAGCACCTTTATTTTTAAGGGTGTAAGAGCAGTTCAGCATCACCATGTGTTACCATGTGACTCCCCATGTGTTTTTGGAAGGAGGGAGAAAAAAACAGAGCTTCACCAACTTCACAAACAGAACCCAGAGCGAGGACTGAACACACAGTCCCAGGCTCGCGGACCTGTGCAGCACACACACACTACCTGCTGCTGTACCGTACCTCCCTTAAATAGTAGCAACTATTCTAAAAAAAAAAAAACAACCCTGACCCAGCAGGGCTCTGCCTATCTGCCGCTGTGTGAACGCTGTTGTATTTGCGACCTCCGTTTCTCCTCCTGTGATGTATGGCGGTATCTGTCTGACCGCTGGGTCCAAGCCGGCTTCAGACGAGGCTGAGGACAAAGCAGTCGTGAGTAATTATCCCGTACCTTTTCTAGAGAGACCTGGGGGAGAGAAAAAATGGTGTCGCCTTCTCCCTGCTCCGCCGAGAGCACCTTATCGCTTGGTCACTTTAGCGGCTTATCTCCTCCCTCCTTTTAAAGCGGCCTAAAAGCCTCAGTCGAGCTACTGATGACTTTAATCTCCAGGAACGAGGTGCATATTTAAGTGAAACAGTAGAAGCGGCGTGCGCTGGAGTTCCCAGTTCAGGCAAGTGACAGGCCCACGTCGTTGAAAATAAAGGTTCTTCAAATGGTTCTTTGAGTGATGCCATTGAACAGGGGTAGGTAGGCTATTTCATTCAGATACAGTGAGGCCCAGTTGGAGAACATGTCCTCAAGCTGAGACCCAGAACATCATAATGTCTAACCTGCATTAGGATTAAGTGCCATATGCTGGATACTGAAGTAGTCTATCAGCAGTTCTATCAGCATGTAGTAGCTGAACAACTGAATGTCCAATCAGATTACAGTACAGTTATAGTTCAGTACATTTCTCCAGTATTTCAGTAAGTGTTATACACTGAACTGGACCATATGTTTATTCTAATTTCTAGTGAAATTTTTAAAAATGTGCATCTAAAAGTTAAGAGCTTAATAACTCACCTCGTAGTCCTACTCCACATGCCTGCTTTAGTAATCTCCCCAATCTTAGAGCATATGGGCCATACTGGTGTTGAACTGGCCCAAGGAAAAGCATGGTTGGTGTGGCGCAACAGATAACACCACTACCTCCCAGTGAGCTACCATACCATGTGGAAGACATAGGGTTCGATTCCTGGTCTGGGTGACTGTGGGTGCTGTGCTACACCAATAAGAGTCCTTGGGCAAGACTCTTAACACTACATTGGAGTAACGAATAACCTTGTAAGTCGCTCTGGTTAAGAGCGTCAGCTAAATGCTGTAAATGTAAAAAACTCAATTTAGTGTCAGTGCTCATAATACTGCGCAGATCTGATTGGCTGAGTTGTGATATGTAGCCACCTGGCTTCTCCAGGTGGCACTATAAAAGTTCCATGCAGAATAAATGAATTCTGGAAAATATTTCTTCTGGCCTGAGGTACTCTATAGCTCTTTCCACCAGGGAGCAGCTCAGGATGAGTAGGATCCCCCCAGGTTTGCTGGGCTGTCCTAATACTACTGGACAAATCTCACATAACTCTTTTTGTGGTTTACGTATGATAATCCAAGACATATTCACAATTCTCGACAACTTGGTTTTATCCTTACCCCTACCCCAAAGACAACGTACCAAGTGTGTGTATTATAGTGTAGAAACACTCCCAATGCATACAAATGGTCTGTGAGTTCACAAGACTACTAAACCTGTACCGTAAAGGCAACAGTTCAGCGGTTATAGGTCCAGATCTGGGTTGGACAGCATCTGGGACCAGTCCTGGACAACAGTCTGCTTATTAGTGACCTCTGATTTCTGTCAGATGGAATTAGACTTCCACTTTTAACCCATTTGTACAGCACACACACATATACACAGTAGACAGTGTGTATACATGCCCAGAGCAGTGGGCAGCCTCTGCTGAATGCGTTGTTTACACTGCCGCACCTATAACAACTAGTGACTGTGTGACCGTAGCCTAATAAATGGCTAATAAATGGTACAGGGTCAGCCTAATACCTCATAAATCCATTGTAATGCTTGGATATACTGGTATAATCATTGATATGATTAGTTATCATAATAATAATAATAATAATAATAATAATAATAATAATTGTTATTATTATTATCATTATTATTATTATTATTATTATTATTATTATTATTATTATTATATTTATTATTAGTAGTATTATTGTTATATTGTTATATTTATTATATTATTATTATTATTATTATTATTATGAATCATAATAAAGGTTCTCCAAACCCCTTATTCTCTATTACAAACATGGTTCTTAATAGAACAACAGTTTTCTCGGTTCTTCTCTGGCTTTGCACAAAGAACCCTTTGAAGCCATTTTTCAGCGTGTGTGGAGGGTTACTCTCTCCCACTGTGGAGGGTCTATTTACTGCCTTTTCGTCAGGGTAGGTGGGAGAGACGGAGGGTGTCAGAGTGGTCTTGGCTTGCTGATTCCAGACCTACGTTTCACGGCTTTATTTTGGCAAGGCCCTTCCTTGTCGATCGTTATTGGCAGCTGTGGGGAAGACTGGCAGCAGGTGTAATCGATACGGCCATCCCGCATCAATGGGACACCGCCGAGCCCCCGAGCCGGCCATCCATCAGAGCTCCAACGGGCCACCCTGTCCACCTGGACAAGCCTGAAGCGCGTGGAAGATGTGCATAAATAAAAAGGGTTGTTTTAATTAGGTGCTCGGCTTCTGAAGCTTATTCGATGTCTCCCTCTCCGAAGTGCCATTAAGAGATGTTTAAATAATGCATTAGCCGTGCAGAGAAAGGTAGACTCCCCTCCTTTTTTTCGCCTGCGTTCTATAGGCAGCGTCTCGGAGACATTACAGAAGCAATCCTTTTTCTTCAAGGCCATCTCCGCCGGTGACCCTAAAAAGATGTCTTGCGTGGGAGTCGTCGCTCGGAGGACACTTTATTCACTTCTGCACGTTGCAGAAGGCAGCATTCGCTAAGCATCTGGCCTGAGAACCAGCAGGGAACGCTGAGAGAAACACTGCACACCTGGGGGCGGTTCAATGAAGGGTGTGTACGAATAAACATGAGGTTGAGCAACAATCTCCATAAAAACTGATATTTATGAAAGTGAAACTTTCTCTAAAAGCTCCGAAAATGTCCTAATTTTCTGCCCCATCCTCCTCCTCCACCTCCTGTATAACCAGGCTTTCATCCCTCTCCTCCCCAACCTCCAGTGTGGGTGCTGGAGGGGTTGACTGTAGGCTAGCATCTGGCTCCGTTGACTGGTCTGTTAAGTTTTACGGTGCAAAGGTAAACATAGTGTGATACCATGCTGTCTTGATACACACAGATCAGCCATAACATTAAAACCATCTACCTAAAATTGGGTGGTTCCCCCTCTTGCCCACGAAACAGCTCTGACATGTCAAGGCATAGACACCACAAGACCTCCGAAGGTGTTCTGTGTAATCTTAGGTGCCTTAGATGCCTGTGACCATGTCGCCGGTTCACCGGTTGAAGCACTTTTGGTAGGTGCTGACCACTGCATGCCAGAGACGTCCCAAAGACCTGCCTGATGTTTTGGAGATGTTCTGACCCAGTTGTCTAGAACATTACAGTTTGGTTCTATGCGTGTCAATTTATTCTGCTTCAAGAACTGACTGTTCACTTACTGCCTAACATATTCACCCCTTGACTGGAGCCACTGAAACCAGATCATCTATGTTTTTTTTCACTTTGTCAGTAGTTTGTCATGTAATTCTAGGTGGTTTTAATGTTGTGGCTGATTGGTGTACGTGTGTTTTGACAGGCAGAATTGAACGGATGGGTGAATTATGAGTTTTTTTCTAAATCTTTTATGGATTAATACGGTCATGGATGATTTCTACTCGTTCATGTTGCCCCAAAACCACACTAATGGCTCACATATTGGGAAAACATGAAGAAACAATGGGCCTCGTTCACCAATTTCTTTTTTAAGACTTTTCTCAAATTGGTTCTTGAGAAAAGTGCTGACAAAAATCCACATGAGATTAAAGTGCAGAACTGTTCACAGCTCTGCTCTTATAATGATGGATCCCACTGTCCTTTAATACATGCTGCCAATTAACCCACCCGTTCATAGCTCCCAGTAATGGTCCCGACACTAGACGGGTAAGGACTCCTCCGATACATTTGAATCCAATGTGTTTTTTTAAAAGAATAGCCCATTTCTATTTTTCGGACAGCGACCCTTCCTGTGAACACTATTCAGAAGATCCCAAATCAGAGATAAAATTTGATGTTGAGATTTGACGTGAATTCCAATATTTCATTTAACCCCCATAGTATATCTGGGGTTACACCAGCTGCCCTTTATATCACGTGAGCAGTTCCTGAGGAATCTTCATGATAAGTTCAGGCAGTTTTTTCTTTCTCATTGGAGAGACAGCATCTTCTTGTGACAGTGACGATTTGTGGCCTTCTGCGCAGTGCAGGTTCATTGCACAGAGGTGTTGCTGCAGTCATTTCCTCTCGGAGAGATAGGGACTGGCCATGGTGTCAGTGCTGGGTCTATGAAGCGTGGCGTGGTGTGCCTCTGTCAGGGTTGCTGGAGAGGTAGTAAAGTGCCAGGCAGATCCATGAGGTGACATTTGTAGTAAGTGGTCCAGAACAGCGACCTGGTGCCCTCACTAACAGCAGATCAGCTCTACCTGTTACTCAGAAATGGAACCTCGGTTTAGTCTCTCTCTCTCTCTCTCTCTCTCTCTTACTCTCTCTCTCTCTCTTTTATTCATTCTCTCTCTCCCTATCAGCCCTCCAACCCCACTAAGCTAACAGCCTTGCACTGACACCGGGAGAACTGTAGATTTCAAGGCATCTGACCACTCATTGGCATGACCTGCAAGACCTTCATTACCCTTCAGGAAATAATTTGTGCTCTGCAGCTCAATGGAATTAATCGCAGTTCTTGACTTCAGTATTAATTGTTTACTGTAATTCTGCTTTCTGATGCTGACCAGAGTTTATCTTTCTCACCCTGGTTTCTCTCAAGGTTTCTGAATCATGTGCTTTCTCCATGCGGAATTAGCTAATACTGCTGTCCTCTGGCTACTCGTTACGGGCTTGGACTTCTGGGATCTGGGAATGAAGCTTCTTCGTGACTGTAGCTGTGCTTCCATCAACACTCTGTACAAATTGCAAGCTCTAAAATAGAAATGCATAAAAACGAACTATCAAACATCAGACTTCAGTGAAAGAAATTAAGTAATGACATCATTTCCTGCAGAGGAACTGTTTTGCGCTGGTTTAAAAAAAAAATTTAATAAAAACTGCATCTCCATTTTTGATTTTTTCTTAAAGTTAAGATGGTAAAAAGAGCCCCCAATTGAAGAATCACCAATTTCCTGGATTTGTAGAGCTACAAAAGCAGTAAAGTGAATATTTTATGTCTGATTCAATAACCACATCTTCAAACATCTGTCTGAAATATTGACCAAATCTAAATCTTAACCTCTGTCCAAATATTTCTGTCTTACGTAAAACTGCATTATCTATTTGCATTCCCATTAATGACTCAATGCTTTCCAGGCTCAGGGTGTGGACCCACTGCCTCGGCTGAGGCTGGAAAGGGACGTTTTGTCCGTCTAGTTCCAAATGAGGAAAGGGAGAAGGCGTAATGGGGAACAACAGAAACTCAGTACCGTCTGGCGAGCCAATTACCATTAGCCGTCTCTGGATGCGCCTCAGAGTGACATTACTAATGTGCCAATGGCGTCGCGCGTTTCATAATAGTGAATTAATGTGGCGAAGGCAGGAAGCGCGCACTCTGCAGGCGTCCCACTGTGGCTGCGGTAATCAGTGTTTGTGGGAATGAAGGAGGCAGTTATTAGCGTGAGTAAACAGAGAGCACACTGCCCCGGTCCCCACTGCGCTCATCCTTCTGCCACCGCTACAAGCCAAGAGCTCGCCTTAATCCCGCTCCGTCAATAGTGTCACCCCCCCACCACCCTACCCCGTCCTCCTCATGAATTTCCTCTTCCCACTTATTAGCACCCTCTTCTGAGGGTTGCATTACAGGTGTGTCGCCCAACACAGCGGCAGTTTGGGTCTCGCCCGGTTCGAGGACATTCTGTCCAGTTGCTTTTTCTCTGCCTGAATAAAAAAACAACAACAAACAACAAACAAAAGGTCAACGTCATCCAATCTCTACTCGTGCCTGCCTTCATTTGCCGTAATCACTTCTGAATATGAGGACTATGAAAGCAGTCTGGCCTGAGACGTGCGTCTGTTCCTTATTCAGCTCAGCGTGTGAAGACACCCCCGCCTCCTTCTCCTCGTCGGCGTTCACTCCTCAGACTAATAAAAGCAGTATTGAGAGTAATCCAGCAAAAGTGTCTGCGAATACTAATTACCTGCTGTTTACCCCCACCCACCTTTCCTCGGACAATCGATAATCACACACAAAGGATGGCGGAATCAAATCGGCGTCTGATAAGCATTCAAATGAAATTGGATGGAGTTCATTAGGAATTCCTGGGGCGTAATGCGTTATATTCAATATCTGAGACAACCGACTCTCCCTCTCTCTCTCTCTCTCTCTCTCTCTCTCTGTGTGTCTCTCTGTCTCTCTCTGTCTCTCTGTCTCTCTCTCCGTCTCATCCTTTTGTCTTTTGTTCTCATTCCTACATGGAAGCCAGACAAGTCCTAGTGCTAAGACAATTAATTAAGTCCCGGACGATAGGCCATCTCATATATTGCTCTGCAGCATTGCATGCGCAAGAAGATTAGCTAGGTTTGATTCCACACCCTCCCTCCTCTACCTGCACTTATTTGCAGACTCGACGTCCACAAAAGAAAGGTCTCCAGCCTGCCAGTATCAGGACTTAAACCCTGTGCCTACAGCGGCACAACAGGCTGTAATTTCTCCGTCAGTGCCTGCCAGAATACCACGGCGAGAGGGCAGATTCAGTTTAGCGGTGCAGTTTCACGATGGCTTTTTCGCTCTGTTATTATTTTCTTATTGTCTTTGCGTAATCTGTTAAGCACAGGATTGCCGCCGTTCCATTGGCCGCCGTTTTGGAAAGAGCAGCCAGAGAATGGCCGGTTAATCAATACACTTCTGGCTTAGTGGCAACAAAATATTACGCGGCCTGAGGATTATAAAAGATGCCATCTGGACTGTAGGTCGGGTCAGACGTGTTTTTCTAGATTAGGCTTCAGAGAAGAGGGCTTTAGAGATAGCATCTGACGAGCGGCAAACTTCAGCGGCTGCAGCAACTTTTCCTGCAAGAATTCCCGGTGTGATGTCTTTCATGAAGCCTAGGGATGCCGCAGCTTCAGCTCGTCTACATCAGCTTCATTTTCCTCAGCAGTGCAGAACAAAGCCTTTTGCTTATTTAGTGGTTTCGCAGGCAGGAGGAAGAGATGTTGATGTGATTGATAATATGGTAGCATGAGCTTCACCGCACAAAATGATCTTAGCTAGTGAAATTCTGTTATATGTAGTCTAAATAGGTGAAATAGCTCATTTTAGATGGTTGAAAAAGTATTATAGTATTATAACTTTTTTCCATTTTTTTTATTTTTGGTGAATGGTTGAATGTGGTCGTCTGTTGACTCAATTTTTTAATCAATTAATCAATCAATCAGAAATTATTTATATAGCGTTGTCACAAAGCAGCTTTATAGAGATCCTGGTCCAATCCAGTGGCAACAGTGGCAAGGAAAAACTCCCTCAGGTTGAGGAGGAAGAAACCTTGAGAGGAACCAAGACTCTAAAGGGGAACTCATCCGCCATTTTTGCTTTTTTTATTTTTTATTTTTATTCAGTTAAATAATAATAATTAAAAAATTAATAAAAAATAAAGAAAATATTACAAAATTAATAAAAAATATATAATTAAAAGCAAAAGTGGCATCAAGTCATACAAAACGCAGGCAGCAGGAAGAGATGCACACCCCTCTGCAAACCAAGTGTAGATAGTTGCAGCCCATTGGAGGTGGTGATGATGGGACGTAGGTATATTATGCAAAGTTCTTTAGTGCACTCGCTAAACTGCAGTGTGGAACCGGACCGGATGTAGACAATGTAACAAAAACATGAAACATAAAACTTAGAGCACTGCAAGAAATTATATCTTAGCAATCCTCTTAAATTCAGTAAATATCTACTAGTTCTTTTTTTTGAGAGTATTATAAAACTATTCTAAGATTAATTTATTTATTTTTTTACTTCATCAACTAAAAGGGTTGTATTATTCCTTTGGCTGATAATTTTGCTTAATTCAACAAATATTAGATCAATTCTTTTGATAAGAAAAACTGTCTGAAACCAGCAAAATTATCTTAAAAAGGTGCATGTATTTGTCACTATACAGTGTACACTGTACAGCGAAATGTGTCCTCCGCATTTAACCCATCTGGTAGTGAACACACACTCACACGTGTTAGGGGCAGTGAGTACACACACACACACCCAGAGCGGTGGGCAGCCAACTCCAGCGCCCGGGGAGCAGAGAGGGTAAAGGGCCTTGCTCAAGGGCCCAACAGTGGCAGCTTGCCGAGCCCGGGAATTGAACCCACAACCTTGTTATCAATATCCCGGCGCTCTAATCGCTGAGCCACCACTGCCCCAGATCTGTAATATCTGTAAAAGTAATGAGACACTTTATCTGTGGTCGGGAGTTTAAAAACCGAGTCATGCCGTTAAAAAACTTTGCATACCTACGTCCCATCATCACCACCTCCATGGGCTGCAACTATCTACACTTGGTTTGCAGAGGGGTGTGCAGCTGATGTCAGCATGCTGTCAGTTCCCATTCCCAGAAAAAATGAATGATCAGACTGATTATAGCATTACTACCAGCAGAACCAGCTTCAAGCTCAGGACTCCAGACAGAGGCCAATTGGCCAAATGAAGAGCCAATTTGACCATGAGAGAGATCGGCCTGCAGCAGTTTGATCATCACCGACCGTTATAATCGTCCCCATGAGCTCCCGCCTCTCATTTTTACTCCTTATTCTTTTATCACTTAATGGGTCACAGTGTCCTGGAATTTGGTCTGAAAGTCTGAACCATACAAACCATACAGTCTTCACACTGCAAACGAACCAAACCAAATGTTTCACTATTATCTGGACTGAGACCCCCTTTTTTGCTCCTGACGGTGGTCCGAGGCACATTTTACACCTGCTGTTTCTGCTGGTGTTGACCAAACAGAAGTCTGACGGTAGGTGTAGGTGTAGGTATGGGAGCATCTAACTAAAAACTACCCATGTAGCTTCAATCAGTGTGCTGTAATGCTGACTTACACTCAGCTGTGGACACTGTTAGGCCTGTCCCCATAACTACACAATTACCTAATACTGTGTTATATATAATAATAACTGTGTTTTATATAATATAATATTTTAGGCAGTAAACCTGATATTCATGCTGAATCTTCCCAACTTCTTCTGTCCGCTGCAGTGTTTTTGAATGACCCAGATGTGGCTAGTTTTGGAAAGACGGGTATTAAAGCAAGTTATTGGCACAAAACCAGGCCTTGCAGTCTCTTGCATGATGTCAAAGGGAGATAATTACATGTTGAAGATAAAAGATAATAATAAAAACAACAACAACAACAACAAAGATGTGTTTGTGCCAACTTTCAGCATGTTACTCTTGATGCTCAAAATAAATAATTAAAAGCAATTTGGCACGGTATCTAGTTTGCATACACTGAATATGTATAACGAATGTTAATACATTAAATCCTGTTGGAAGATGTTACCAATTAGAGTAATTATATGCACATGGCACTCATTAAATCATATGAACCATAAAGCATGACTGAAGCACAAATTAGCAGCACTCTGTTTACCTTTAGATTTGCCCCATGAAAATGTTTATTATAGCGAGTTTCAGTAATCCTCGTAATTATGCTGCACAGTTTTTATCAGGCTTCTGTGTACAGTGTGTGTGTGTGTGTGTGAGAGTGTGTGTGTGAGTGAGAGCGAGAAAGAGATTTATTCTCGTCCTATCCTGCATTTTTATCTCTCTAGTGGTTTCTCAGGCACCAGGCACAGATGTTTGTGATTGATAAGTTAGTTGCATGATCTTTTAAAGGCGCTGCTTCATAGAAAAAAAAATGCCCACATAGCTTTAATCAGTGTGGTGGAATAATAATAATACTGCTGCTGCTGCTATACACTCAGCTTTAGACACTATAAGGCCTGTCCCAATAACTGCACAGTGGCTCAGAGCTGTGTTTTACACTATGATGTTATACTGTAGGGAGCAAACCGAATATTCCATGTTATTCATATATGGAGCAGTTCAGTTTGACCACAGCGGTCAGTGGACCACAGTGGTGGAACAGGCCGAATGTTGATTATTATTATTATTTTTAGCGCTCGTACTAGAGCAACTAAACGTACAACAAAAACTATAACTCACAATTTCAAACATTTCAGAAAGTTCCCCGGATAAAGGAGCGGCTAACTCCATCCCCCTACACACAGGCAGCTACGCCAGCAATGCCATGACAACGCTTCCTGCCGCCACCATTTTTTACTATTTTTTTTTTTGCAACGCCAACATGTAAGCATATACTCACTGCCAATATCTGAGGTGATGGCAGCTATTTTTGCTGCCCATGGTCATTTTCCATAGTAACTAACAGGGCCCACCTAAACTGGTAGACAGACTCCTCATTAACCATTTCTGAAATTAAAGCTTCAGCAAAAATTCAGCGTCATCTTTCCTTCGACCAATCACAGACTGCCACCTGTCTGTAAAGGAGCTCCACTAACACGCCTACTTTGCTGCTTTTGGATTCTGACGTTTCTTTTCGTGACCTTCTTTTACCACCAGTTTGGTCCCGTCTGGTTGCCCAAGAGGTTGGCTCCACCCCTGCCAATCCATGTACAGCAGGATCTGCGAGGGTCCTGATGTTACATGGCCTGGGCCGACATCAAAGACTTTAACTTACACTGCAATAACAGTAATCTACCGCATTGTTAAATTATTGTCATCTACAGTTCCTTGTTATTACATGCTTGCTTTGGAGTTTTCTGGTAAAAAAGCTAACAAATCTAAAAGCTACCTACCAAGCTGCTTTCAGAAAACCCAGCCAAGGACGTTACAACAGAGCTCTGATTGGTCGGACTGATTTAACGTTGAACTTTACACAGCATTGCAGTTCGCCAGTCCGTCAATTAGACTTGCGGACCTATTTTAGCGATTTTTTGGCACCATTCAGCTTGATTTAGGGCGTGTCGGTGTGTCTTTACTATGGTAACGATGGGAAAAGTTTGCCTTGCTCGGTTTGAAACTCACAAAAGTCATGTACTGAGTCTCTTAATTAATCATGGGAGTGTTTGTTTTGGGCGTAGCGTGCAGTAATAAACCAATCAGCGTGTCTCTCGCCGTCCCCTTTAAGAGCCAGGTGCGGTCAGTCTGACCTTGGTGGGTTGCTATTTCAGTGGTGTAAAGCGTGGGGTGGTGTACAAGCGTCAGGCTGCACACGCCTGTGTTGACAATTCACTGCCAAGATAGCAACGAACAAACGTCTGACTGTTGACGAACATCTGCCTGGGCTGTTTTTAATCAGTGGAGCTCCTCCTGTGTTTTCCATTGCCGAGATACACAGCAATACGCCAGAAACTGACCTGAACACCCCTCATTTCAAGACCACCGAGCCCATCTGCGTATATATATATTCACAAACAGCATTGCTGATTAAACAATGTAGGTGGAGGGCGTGAAAATAGACTGTTGGCGGGGTGGAAGGTGGCAATGAGCATTGCGATGCGCATTGAGCAGGGTGTAAGATAGGGCCCTTAGCGTGCCTTTAGTCCGTTAATCTACACAGGTGTAGATTAATACTATAATACTAATAATAATAACAGTAATTCAGAGATTAATAGAGAGTTGTAAGTGAAAGCTTCTGTGAAGTCTATACGAGTAAACGAAGCTGTCGTTGAAGCCATGACAACATTTTTTTTGCAACGCCAACATGTAAACACAGACTCACTGCCAGTATCTGAGGTGATGGCAGCTATTTTTGCGGCCCACTGTCATCCTTCACAGTCACATCTACAATCATACCTCTATGTCAAGTTTCCCAAAAGCATTGTAATGCTGAGATCTTCCCAACCACATTTTACAATGACACCCCCTTCTCATGAATACATTCAGCTTCTTTAAGGATGAGAAGTAAAGAAAGTACTGCCAATAGAATAGGACTCTCTGGAGCAGATAAATAAACATGAGCCTATTGACACCATGCTGCCTTATAATGCCAGGCGTGGGCTAGTGGAGGGGTATAAAGCCCCCCAGCATTGAGCTATGGAGTGGATAAACTGTGCTCTCTGGAGTGATGGATGCTGCTCCATCCAAGAAGATCATCCGACATCCTGACCTCACATACTCTCTTGTTGCTAAATGCTATGTGTCAAATCCTCAAAGCAATGCTCCTTCTCCAAAATCTAGTAGAAAGCCACCTTCTTCTCTGGACAGTAGAGACAGTTACTCCAACAAAAGCAGGATCAGCTCTTTTTGATACCCTTGATTTCAGAAGAAACAATGAACGAGCAGGTGTCCCAATACTTTTGTCCATGTAGGGTAAATCTTTAGCTAAGCACTCATGATCAGGACAGGACTGAACACCATGCATGCTGTGTCGAATCAAGTTCAGCAATGCTGGGGGCAGAGAAAGGAGAACGTTAACCTTGGCATGATGTTGTGCTTTTGTGTTGATGA
This sequence comes from Salminus brasiliensis, assembly GCF_030463535.1. NCBI lineage: Eukaryota > Metazoa > Chordata > Actinopteri > Characiformes > Bryconidae > Salminus > Salminus brasiliensis. Next base: position 47,401,648 of record NC_132880.1, on the reverse strand, counting down.
GCTCCCCGTTGCAGGCCATCTCAGCTCGGGCAGGCTGAGAGTGAACACCTGGAGTATGTGTATATTTGCTCGCCTGTAAAATTCCCAGCACCTCAAATATTCAGGAAGTGTCTGGAGGCCGTTCAGACCAGGTTTGGCATGGCCACATCACCTGTCAGGCTGCATCGATCCCCTCTCTGACTCAGCTCAAATCTGAAAACAGAGCTGCCCCTGCGCTTAGCCACCGCTGCTCTTCCCACGATTCCGGGCGCTCCTCTTCTCCAGTGGCCCAGCACCACTCCGGCTGCCGCGAAGCCATTTGCTGTGCTTATGAAATGCTTGGCTGACCCCTCGCCTCCTCGCTTTTGCTCTAGTGCGCCGTATTGGAAACCGTGGTGCGTATAAACTGTTAAACGCAGGAGCTCGGGCCGTGTCAGGCCGTATCAGGAGCCAGGAGGGCAGACTTAATTCCAGCTCCGCCTAATGCGCAGTGTGGATTTCCAAGCCCACTACAAGGGCGTTCTCACTTGTACCTGTCAAAGATTTATGGTACGTTATCATTAGCCGACACTTTTTATTTCTCTATGGCCGTTTGCAGCCTAGGTACCGTAATTGATTTCTTTTTTTTTCTTGCAGTTGTCAGTCTATGAGCTCACTGCCACATTATATGTCCAAATGACCCATATGTCCATATGACCTCACTAACACTCTTGTCACCAAATGCAATCATTAGCAGTAATTACTGAATCATTTATTGTAGAAACTGAATCATTTCTGAAGACCCACCTCTTCCGGGAGTACTTGGACGAATAGAGTACTATGGTCACCTTATTGTCTTGTGTTTAGCAATGTCTAAAGCTTAGAGGATCTTTTGAATTATTAGTCTATTCTAACTAGCTAAGGCTTTTCTTGGGTAAATAGCAAAGCACTTTGTAAGTCGCTCTGGAGAAGAGCATCTGCTAAATGCCGTAAATGTAAATGTACAGATCGAAACATAGTCACAGTAGATACCACATCACTAACACCACAGAATAATTGATAGTATATAATGGATCGTTTATTGAAGATACTGAATTATTTATTCTAGACACAACATCCCTTGTACTATATACTGAATCATTTACTGTAGATACTGAACCACTTTTTAAAGATACTGAGTCATTTATTGTAGATACTGATTCACGTAATGAATATACTGAGTCATTTATTGTAAAAAATGTAATAATTTATTGTTAAGATTAAACAGCTATTGTATATGCCACATCATTACACTACATATTGAATCATTTATAGTATACACTGCATCATTTACTAAAGATACTGAATTATCTATTGTAGATACATTATCAATTATGCTGTATACTGAATAATGTATTGTAGATACTGAATCACTTAATGAGGATACTGAATCATTTGTAGTAGATACTGAATCATTTATTGTAGAAACAGAATCATGTGTTGTAAAGATCAAAACAGTTTTTAGAGAGACCGCATCACTAATACTATATACAAAATTATTTATTGTAGATACTGAATCACTTAATGAATATAGTGAGTCATTTATTGTAAAAATGTAATCATGTTTTATTAAGATTAAAACAGCTATTGTAGATGCCACACCACTATACTACATTTAAAGTATCATTATAGAATCATTTATAGTATACACTGCATCATATATTGAAGATACTGAATTATCTATTGTGGATAACACATAATTTATGCCATATACTGAATCATTTATTGTAGATACCAAATCATTTATTGTAGATACCAAATCATTTATTGTAGATACCAAATCGTTTATTGTAGAAACAGAATCATTTGTTATAAAGACCAAATCTTGTAGAGACTGCATCACTAATATTATATACTGAATCATTTATTGTGGATATTGAATCACTTATTGAAGATACTGAATCGTTTATGGTAAATATTACATCATATATTGTAAAAAATGTAATGGATTGTTTTAAAGATCAAAACAGTTCTTGTAGATACATCAGCATTAATACTAGATACTGAATCATTGTTTGAGGATTCATTTTTACCAGATACAAAAAAAAAAATCACAGAAGATACTGAATAATTTATAGAAGTTACTGAATAACAGGTTTTAAGATTAAAATTAAAAAGCCTAAGGGTTCCAGGGTTTATGGTGAACAAAAGAGACTAAGTATTTGGGACTAAATGTCGCAAATGAATATTGATACTGATGTGAGATTCTGTTCGGTGGTGGGTGCTGGGACGCTTAGTTTCACTGTTAAGCTAATTTCAGTATGTATTAGCTTGTGCATCATTGATTCATTACCTCATTAATTACACATAGAGGAAGTGTGATTCTGACAGACACTGGAGTTCCTTCTCTTTTGGGATACTTGGATATCATGCTGTTGTGAGGCCTCTGTACATTTTAACAACACTTAAGAGTTCTTTGCTGTAGATTTCAGTCCCTGCCAAAGCCTTTCCAGGGCTTTCCTACACAAAACTGACCAATTATTTTGGTGCTGCTAATTAGCCCACCCATTCATAACTCCTAGCTCTAGCAATGCTCCCGACATTACAACATTTCGAGACCTAGGCTCGGCAAGCTGCCACAATTGGGCCCTTGAGCAAGGCCCTTCACCTCTGAGCCAGCCCTGAACAGAGCAAGGCCAGTTGTGCTCTTTCTGGGCCTCGGCTGCTGATGTAAACTGCCATTTCTGTTTTTTCCAAGGATGCCTAAACCTTTGCAAACAGCTGTAATATAAAAGTCCTGTCCTGGTTGTATAATAGGGAAGCACCGATATGGAAATTTTGGACTGATGCTGATATCTTATTATTATTATTTTTAATATAGGCCCACATACCGGAACTGCCAGTTCCAACATTAATGGTGATAGATTTATAAAACTGGAATTGGAATATTAATGCAGATATTAGTGATTGGTATGGCACAACAGATAACACCAATTACTTGCCACTGAGCTACCACACCTTGTGGGAGATGGGGGTTCGATTCCTGGTCTGGGTGACTATGCTGCACTACACCAAGTATTAGGAGTCCTTGGGCCAGACTCCTAACACTACACTACATTGGCCCGCCTCTGTAATATGACTAACCTTGTAAATAAATGTAATGTAATATTACCACCACCATGTTTTACGCCTCTGGTGTACACTAATATGTTGTCAAATGTTGGTTACAAACATTAGTCAAATCTACCTCTCAAACATCTGTCCAATATTGCTCATTTGTAAAGCAAGCATCTGCCCAAACATCCTTAATATCTTTATTTGTCTTTTTTTTTCTTCATTGTCTGAAAATGTCAACTGTGATTTCAGGTATATGACGATTTCATGATAAGTGGGGTCAGATGGGTCAAACTTGTGATGGCATGATGCCTTCAGTTGAGGCATCAATAAGAGCCAGTCAGATTTACTTTTGCAGTTGACCCCTGGAGCTGTATGTGCTGTGATTCTCAGTGGGTGAAAGTGTGTAACCTAATCGGGGCATTTCTATTGAATCATTTATCATGAAATTGATGTAATATTCAAATCCTTAATGTAGAATGGCGCTCTTTAGAGCTGTACATCCAAGAAAGGAACCATGTTGGAACCTTATTTGGAAGGGCTTAAGCTTTCAGCAACACATTCACCTTTCCCAATTCACTTCCTTTACTTTCTTCTGTGCAGACTTTCAGTTTCTTGTCCTCACTCTGTTCCATTTGGTCTCTTAAAAGGCTTTTTATATTTTTTTTTTTACCAGGTTTTTACCCTCTTTGAGTCTTCAGTGGAAGGTTGTTTATGATGTGCTGGGGGAAACCCAACCTCACTCAAGTAAATGTGTCTTTCAAGCCTCAGCTGTGTGCTCCTGTGCTCTAAATCAAATGTGCACCATTTCCTTTCTTCAGGGTTGAGGTAATCACACAGTTTTGTCGAGGTTTTTCGGAGGCCATTGTTTACCGCCTCAGCAACAAGACTCAAAACCATTCCTGAAATCCTCAGAAACTGCAAACACCTTCAGAAAACTCCTTTCTGCGGCTGAGCTCTTCCTTTGACGCTGAGCTCTTACTTTTGTCAGCAGTATTCCACGTCAGGGCGGTTCGTTCAAGGTGTTGTCTTTGATAGCGATCTTTGAAGGCCACCGATAACCTTTTAACATGCGTTCCCATGTCTGCTCCAGCGCTTGATGAAAAGTGGCCAGTGCGGTTTGCGGGAGTTGAGGGACGAAAGTGCTCCTCATGCCCTTCCGGTGACATTATCTTCAGCAAGACACACAGAGAAAGAGTGGAGTGGAGTAGTGGGAACAGTCAGCGTCCCAGTGAGAGAGAAAGAGAGAGAGAAAAAAAAAGGCCTGCAGATAACACTGATCAGGGAGACAAATAAGACCCAGCCAGTGAGCTATTCATCATTGCCTCCCAGCCACGGTAAGCCACCACAGCCCTACGAACGCAGATGTTAGTCATGCAATGTTTGCAATAAAAAGATCTGTTTTGGTATTACTGTCAGGAAAGATTGAGTTAGCACCTGCTTAGCAATGTGGTAATGATTCAAATTGGAGCCTGGCTTGAGTGATAGATGAAGATAAGATAAGCAATATTTATAGATTCATGAAGTCAGTGTGCTTTTGCATGCCATGCTTTTTTCCTGGGATTTACAGAACTGTCTATTCTAGGTACCAGCCTAGCCAAATCTCAAACACCCTAAACACTTACTTGCACTTGCACTTGTACACACACACACACACACACACATACACACACAATCACAGCTTCTACCGTGTTTCTATTCCATTAGGTTTATTCTTGAGCAAAGCACCAGCTCTGGGCAGGCCTTCTTCGCTTTTAGCGCCTTTTCACCCGGGGCATATTGCTTACATGCTGGAACACAATATAGCCATAAAGTACTCGTGCTCGTTCATGGGTGCGTTTCAGCTGTTACGGAGTGCCCTCTGCAAGGATGTCCCACATCCTTTAACAACTAAAACAGCCCCATGAATTAGTAAAAAGGCCTCACGCATGGTTTACCTTTGCTGGTGGGGCTTTACTGGGAGAGGATATGTAGGGCTGGCAAGTACACAACACTCCGCTAATGCATACTGGCACTCTCACGGTAAAACCATGTATCTTTATTTGTCTTTTTTTTAATTAGTATTGTCTGAAATGTCAGCTGTGATTTCAGGTATATGACAATTTCATGACAAGTGGGGTCAGATGGGTCAAAGTTGTGATGGCCTGATGCCTTCAGTTGAGGCATCAATAAGAGCCAGTCAGATTTACTTTACTGGAGCTGTATGTACTGTAATTCTCAGTGGGTCAAAGTGCGTAACCTAATCTGGACATTTCTATGGGATCATTTATCATAAAATTTGATGTAATATTCAAATTAGGTTAAAAAGTAAAAAGTAAAAACAAAATATAGCAAATATTGTGTGAAAGCAACATTCATTACTACATGGGCAAAAGTTTTGGGACACCTGCTCATTCATTACTCATTCATTTATTCTGAAATCAAGGGTATTAAAAAGAGTTTCTCCTGCTTTTGTTGAAGTAACAGTCTCTACTGACCAGGGAAGAAGACAGTCTATTCGATTCTGGAGGAGGAGCATTGCTGTGAGGATTTGATTGCATTCAGTGACAAGAGTTTTAGTGAGGTCAGTATGTTGGATGATGATCACCACCCTACCTCTTCATCCCCGACTCCCTAACTCATCCCAAAAGTATTGGTTGGCGCACCAGTCAATCATTCCAGAGAACACAGTTCCTCCACTGATCCACAGCTCAATGCAGAGGGGCTTTATACCCATTTAGCCCAGACCTGGCATTAAAGTCTCAATTGTATTCTATTGGAAGTACTTTTCTACAGAGACTAGAAAACGGTGTGTGTGTGTGTGTGTGTGTGTGTGTGTGTGTGCAATTCAGCAATTGGTGCAACTTAAAATAGCTAAATGCATGAATACACCACATATATTTGGACATATCATTTATTAAAGTGACTATTTTAGAAAGTTTATGGTGTTATAGTCGCCAGCCTGAATGTACTTTTCGCTTGCTGGTCGACTGGACTGGATAGGGGTTTTGAGGTTCACTGTGGGATGTTATTAGGGGGCTCCAGTGCACTGGGACTATTTTTGCATCGAAACCCCTAAAAACAGCTGAATCTACAGTTAGCTCGCTACATATGGTCGATTTGAACTTCATGAGAACTTACACCAAGCCAAAGCCTGCTCTGAGCAAGGCATTAGCTGGGAGTCCTCTCTGTACTGGTGTATTCAGACAGTTGGTTTAGAGGGGGGTTAGGACGTTCAATAGTTTCCTTTATCTCTAAACCCACAATGAACGTCGGAGAGTGGAGGGGGGGCGAAGGAAGGAACTTTGAGACCATGAGAGTGTGCAGCTTGCGGTTTTCTGAAGTAATTATGATGGGAGGCCGCAAAACCCCTTGACCATGTGTAAGATTTCATTATCAGCTTTGCTAAGATGGAAATGGAATTGGTCCTTAGCCTTAAAACTGTTCACCCTCTTTCTTTTCCTTTGCTTTTCTTTTTGCCTGGGTTGCAATAGCGCGAGTTTGTGCTCTGTCAAAACGTAATCAATGCAAGGTGAGCAGGGTGATACGGTAAGACAGATTGCGAAGCCACCTTTCACCAGGCCTCGTCACATCTCGTTTACTGCCCAGCGGTTGGCTCTTCGATCAGTGGGGGTGTGGGGGGGTGTGGGGGGCTGCGGATAGTTGTGTAGAACACCTTCAGAAAGGGCACGAGGGAGAGACTGTGGAGGAGAGGCGTTTCGAGATGCAAATTCGTCATTAATCGGAGAGTGTGTGACACGCCGTTGCTCCGCATGGCTGGACACAGGGCTGTCTGCTACTGTGTGAGCATCCAGCTAACGAAGCCAGCAGTAATCGCACATGGATGGATGAGACTTTGCTCCAGCGGCAATATAAGAACATACCCGAACCTGACAGGCCTGCCACATTCAGTATAGAAATTCACGGAAGGTGCAAGTTTTGGAGGTTCAGAAGGAACCATGCAAAGATAGCAAGCTTTATTTCCCAATTGGACTCAGCACACACTAACACATGGCACCTCTGCTGTAAACAAACCTCACCAGAACTGTGCATGGAAAATATGGCATGTCTGGGAGCGCAAGGAACAACATAACAATTACCATGTAAACAAGAACACGGTAAACCAACAAAGCTTCTTTGTAGCCTGGGTCACGCTACATGACCTTCAGAGTCATCCGATTGTCCATACTCTTCACACCACGCAGATATACTGACAGAGCTGACTAGCTCATGGATCCACATGAGTACCATATCAGCAGAATCTAGGAGCGGACTTTTCAGTAAAGTATTCGGACGCTGCCAGCTATCAGCGGTTCACTTCAGTAGCCTGAAGTGCCAGTAGCCAAAACAGCCAGTAGCCAAAATGGAAGAAAAAAATAAGAGCGCTCTCATTTGCTGCAGCTAGTCGCTGTACTAACTTCCAGTCACAGCACTTTTCACACTACTGGCTGTAGAGGCGCCGACAGGTCCAGATATTAAACCTGCTAGATATTTGTCGGTGGGCTTGCGGGGTATCGTTGGTCACTCTGCAAGCTCTCAGATCACGCCTTTTAACATTCAATCTCCAAAACTAGTCCATGGCTCAAAACTCAGGGCTAAAATCATGTAGTGTGAACCTGGTATTATTCAATTAGCAAACAGCAACACCAAAGGGTTTCTTATACTACTCCAAGATGTAGAGAAATACCCATTATATACAATGCCATGCAAAGGATTGGTCACCCTGGTCAAAGTATTTGTTACTTTGGATAGTTAAGTAAGTAGAAGATGAGCTGATCTCTAAAAGGCATGTCATATTAATGCATTATTTTAGTTTTAACCAAAAGAAGTAAAACAGCACTAAGCAAAAGATTCAGCACTACAAAAGATTTGAGCTCTCTGATAACTTCTACCAAGGTCTCAGACCTTAATGAGCTTGTTAGGGCTATAGCTTATTCGCAATCATTGAGTAAGACTCCTCGAAACTTGTCCCAACACTCAGCAGCCATGGGCTCCTCTAAGCAGCTGCCGAGCCCTCTGAACATCACTGATGCCCTCAAAGAGAGAAAAGGTTCTATAAAAGGGAAAGGAAAATGAAAGCATTTTCAGGTAGCCAGTCAGTTCACAATTTAGAATAAAAATAATTAGGAAATGTCAGTTTCTTAAAGGAACAGTGGGTGTCAAGTTGAGTCTGAGTTTTGGAGAGAAGTGCTTGTATGACGTCCATTTGATTCCTGAAAGACCTTCAGGATGATTTAGCAGACCCTGGAGTGGTGATGCACTGTTCCACTGAGCAGCCACACCTACGCAAATGTATTCTTTATGGACGAGTCATCAGAAGAAGACCTCTCCTGCATTGTCACTACAGAATTCAGCGTGGGACATTTGCAAAGGATTATCTAATCAAGCAAGGAAAAAGTTCTATAGGAGCAAATTAGTGCAAATGACCTATCTGCTCTCCTTGCTGATCTGTATCTCATGCCCTCAGCAAATATACAGGCAGAGCTGACGAGCTCATGGATCCACATGAGTACCATATCAGCTGGAGAGGACGTTTCAGTAAAGTATTCGGACGCAGCCAGCTGGCAGCGGTTCACTCCAATAGCCTGACCTAAAGACCCCCATCCCCTTCGAGCGCCATAATAAAAACCAAGTTTCTATCCAAACTCACCCTCAACTGACCACAATCAAGTCTTACGTTATTTTCTTCTTTCTTCTTTGTCTCTGTCTTTTATTAATCACTAATTATGTAAAGCTGCTTTGTGACGACAACAGTTGTAAAAAGCTATACAAATAAATCTGACTTGACTTGACTTGACAATACGCAAAAGTGTTCACACATAGCTGCTCATATTCATAAACCTAATGACTGGGATACCATTTCAGCTTAACATTTATATTTAAAATGTCCTCTGTCTCTTCCCAGCAGCGCCACTGCTTCATAAAGCCCACTCAGACCACTTGCTGAGCACAGGCAGCAGATCTCTGCTGGGGGTCTCCAATAAATAAATGAATACATTCCAAATATGTGCACATTCATACAGGTGTAATATAACATTGCTTAATGGAGTGACCACGCCTATTGCTGGCTTTAACACAAATACTGATATGTGGAGCACTAAACAGATACAGGTAGTAGAATTGTGGTACAACCTCAAAAAACACCCCTACTTTGGGGCTGTCATGCAAAAACCTTGTTTCTACCATTTTTGCCAGTTTTTTTATTTTGTTATTTACAGTATGTGATGAAATTCATGATGAATGGACCAAACTAACTGTTAACAAGTATTACACCGAGAGAAAAATACACTAAACAATAAATAGAATAAGAGTAATAAGTTTAAAAAGTACTAAAAGTAATTAAGTAAAAAAGAAATAAAATACCCAATTATGTACAGATATAATTATATAAACATTTACAGAAAAAAGACCCCAAGTGAGCAGCCAAAGACCACAGTGGCAAGGAAAAACTCCCTCAGAGCTGGAGGGAGTTTTTCCGCTGCATCCGCAAAGCAACCAGCATTGTGGATGACTCCACCCACCCTTCACACAGACTGTTCTCCCTCCTGCCATCAGGAAGATTCAACTTCTGAACTGATGTCTTTTCTGTTACATGCTCTCTCTCTCTCTCTCTCTCTCTCTCTCTCTCTCTCCAACCATTTACCCCAGATAAAATGGGAAGCATTTTTGCACAAAGCATTTGCACTAATAACTTTAGCTGAAATGACAATAAAACCCCACTTGTCCACTTGACTTGATATATATGAACTGTTCTGGTGTGCAACATATTTAACATAATCATAATAGAATAATCATGATGTAACAAGGGTGCAACAGGACAGACTGCAGAAAGTGCAACGTGAAAGACAGTACAATAAATACAATAAATACAATAAATATAATAAATACGACTCAATTCTGAGTAGAGGTGCATAGATATGTAACAGGTATTGATACTAAGGTGTATAGAAATTTAACATGCTGTGACATTATATTATATTCTGTAGATGTTCTTTAATTTCAAAAGATTAAGGAACCACAGCATATTGCACATCCAGGCCGAGAACCTTTTTAGAGCCTTTATTTTTAAGACAGATAGGCCTTCCAGACAGGCTATGGGGTTTTTGCGTGACAGCTACGATACGTAGGTAAATATGCTCTTGGACGTTGTCAGGGTGAACTCTCCCCGTGCTGTTTTTGTGAACAAAGCAACACAGAGGCACTCAATTAAAACACATTCCAGGCTCGCCGATAAGGGATGTCAATGGCAATTTCCAAGGCTGTTATTTTAATTTTTCCTTCTGTTCTCTTTGCGCAGTGCTGTCAGGCTCAGACGTCGCCTCGTTGCGTTTGGCTGGCTGGGACTGCGCTGGCTGTGTGATTTGCACGAGTGTTCACCGTAATGGGTGTCCCTCCCAGTCAGCTTCCAGCAGATGGCCGTGATTGGCATGGCCGACACGGCGGGGCTCTGGATCTCAATTACTGCTCCGGCCTCAACGTCCCTCCGCCAAACCGTGCACGTCAATGAACTCCGGTGTCACGCGCCTGGGTCAGCACGTCGATCAAAGCCGGAGAGAGGCCGTGCTTCTGCCCTTCTCCGACAACAGCAGCATAAAGAGAGCTTTAGGGAACAATTTCAGCTTTTCCACACTCTCGCACTGAATATTTGATTACACTGCTCTCATTCGGATGGAAATGATGGGCGCTTGTCTGTTAAATTAATCCACTAAGTGGGGGGAGATGTAATTAAAAATCTCTATTTTGGCCATGCCTCCTTCATTGTTTGGTTTTTGTGCGCTGGTGAGGGCTATAGGGACAGGGCTCTGGAGATTTAATTGGCATTCTGGGAACACTGTATTGTCCATTAATTTTTAATACCTGCGTCATACTCTGCTTTTAGTGAGGGAAAAGGGTTGCATGCTGATTTTGTTAGATTTCCTAAGCACAAAATGTGAAGAATGTATGACCTAGTTTGGATAGTTTGGCAGAGAGTGGATGGGTGTAGAGGTGGTGGAGAGTTGACCAGCTCCACTTCCTTCTCGTGTCTTAGTCATAGTTTCTGAAAGGGCCTGTATTCTAAAAGTTTTTTTAAATATTTTTTTTTATGTATCAAAATATTCATTATATATAATATTCAATATTCAGTTTTTTGTGACAATTTGAAACCTCTATTTACATTCGTGGCATTTAGCTGACACTCTTATCCAGAGCGACTTACAAGGTAATGTTGGGAGTCTTGCCTAAGGACTCTTATTGTTGTAGTGCAGCTACAAATCCCCGTCTTCAACATGATGTGGCAGCTCACATTGTTGCATTAGAGCAACCACGTATTTAGGTCTTAGTCCTAAACTCCAGTACTAACATTATTACAGTAGAAGCTCCAGAACAGATGAAGCAGGTGAACGTAAATCCAGTAAAAAGGAGAAACAAGAGCTTCTCATTCTGAAGAAAGTAGTGAGATCTTGTCGGTGAGCTAGTCTGAAGAACAGAGCTCGGTCGGTTCCTCCAGGGTTCTCCTGGACGCCCCCCTCCCAGTCCAGCCAGCACAGCGTGGAGGATGTGTTCAACTCCATCAGCAGCAGCAGCAGCAGTAGCAGCTCACCTGATTTACCATCATTAAGCCCTGATTTAAGATCAAACCAGGTGTTGATCTGAGGAGAACTCTAAATAATACTAGACTCCATGAGAGAGGAGAACTTTAAAGATGTTCTAATGATGAACACAGTGATGGAGAACCACCACCACCACTTTTTGCAGGAATGTCCTCTATCACCAGTTCTCTGACCACATCTCTCCCATACAAAAAGCATACTGAGTTATAAGCATAGATAACACCTGCAGAGAACACAGACCATGTGTTATTTGGGGGTAGGGGGGTGGGGGGGGGGGGCAGCGGGGTGGCATGGATGACCCCAGGCAATGTCAAGCATCAGCGTGAAACATGACAGCACTCCACACAGCGTATGCTCTGCCTTCCGCGAGGTGACCAACCAACCAGCTCCCTCATTGTGCTCTTTTTCTTGTTCAGCCGGACTGATGTTTGCTCCTTTTTCTCTCTGCCGGCTCCAGATGTGCCTTTGATCGGCCGCATCCTTTTATTGAATTTTTTGCTGCCTTCTGTCATCGCCAAGAAGAGCGGTTTTTGAGAACAAATGCTGCCAGGTTTCAGAATTCTGCGTACCGTTCCCGAGCAGGCGAGGCAAGAGGACCTCGGAATTAGTGGCAAATTCATTTTCATTATGCGCGGTTACATCGGGATTGATCCACGCACAGTTTGGCAGTGCGGCTGTTTTGGAGCCGAACAGCGGCCTTAATTCGCTGTGATGAGGTGGATTGCATATGAAACACACACCTCATTTAGGAGTCCCATTTTAGTCACAGCACGTTACAGCATCATGGATTTTCTCCGTGCACCCCCCACCCCCCCATCTCCTTTTTTTTTGTAACTAGTCTTTTTTTTCTGATTGGTGTGTTTATATAACTGGCACGGAAATAGTCTGCCTCTGTATTCTTCCTGTAATAGACCACACAATGTCATGCCTTCTGTTTTTTTGTTTTTTTTCCTGCTGTGAGCTGCAGTAAATACAGCGCTTCCATTTTCCAAGGAGACATTTAGTCATACCTCATTTGGTTCGAGGATACTCATCACGCTCAATTAGTTAGCCTGTGTTTTTCCTGTCATCCCTTTTAATAATAATTATTGTCCTTTTTTATGCTCAAATCGAGTAATTACAGCATGGAGTTGAGGCCCCCTTGCTCCGGAGGGAGCATGTTTGCCTATAAGCTGTCTCCCGTGGCTGCACTGTGCTGGAGGTGAGTGTTTGTACCCACACATCTCCTGCTGCTCTCCATTGATTTGAGTAGCAGGAACGGAGCAGAGGCAGGGAGACTCCGACTCCGCCGCCGTCAGTGACAGTAAAACAGCAGCGCTCGCAGAAACCTGATGATTCTGCCCCAAATGGCCGGAATTTGGTGGAATTTGAAGGGATTAACGGGATACGTCGAGCGCTCAGGAGTCCTGCCAACTCCAGATGTTTCCCTCGCCGTGATTGATGTTTACTGCCTGCTTGCCTGTGGGTGGCTTTTATTTTTAATTCAGGTTTATCTATGGATATTATCCATCACAACCAGCTCGACAGGACTTGGCTTGATGGCTCTGACCTCACTGACTGCAGATGTCTGCGCAGTCTCCACCTGCGCAGTCGAGATGTTTTCTCCGAGACCCTTCCCCTGTGAAGAGCCTCATACAAATGCCACACAAACAAGTTCTCCGCCCTATCTGAACCGAACACAGCATGTCCTGGGACTAGGCCTGAGTGCTTTGCAAGGCCTTCTGCAAAAATCCTTGACGAGGCTGAGACTTTCAGAAGGGGTGCCATTATTTAACGTGGCAGGCAAATAAACAGATCCATGATTTAAAGCTCGCAAACACGGCCGCCAAAGAGGATTACCGCCTCGTCAGCAGGATTGCAGGGAAAAAATATAAGCGATGACAAGTCTGGCTGTATGTTTAACTTGCTGTAATCCTGGACCGCGCAGTTGATAAAAGATTACTCGCTTTGTAATCCTCTACATTCAATTTGCCATAATCGAAGGAGTAAATAAAAACAGGGGTCCCCTAGGGGGCAGAGAGAGTGAAAGGACAGGGAGAAAAGAAGAAGAAATGGGAAATCTAGGGGAGATTAGAAATCTACATGGCAGATTAGTTTGCCATTTTGGGCAAATGACTTTGTTATTGCTCTTTATTTCGTTATATTTCTTTCTTTCCGTTCTAACTAAGTGGTGTTTACCAAGAAAAGAGGCCTTCTAGGAAAAACTGCTGGGCATTTCACAAAGCTTTCTTAGTAAACTGGATCATTTAAGCACAACCCGGACCACTCCTATTGGACTTCACTCCGGGTTAATGTAATGCATCTTTGTGAGAAACCATATGAAATACCCGAATGGCTCGTCAGAGAACAGAATCAGAACCAGAACCAGATTTATTGCCCAAGTCATTTATATAAAAATTAAGATCTTATTAAAAAATATTTTGTCTTTTTGAACATGTGCAAACATCTGGAGATCTGATCTTCATGTGATCAGCACTGAGAGATCTCTAACTAAGGTCATCTATCTAATCTCACACACCTGAAGAAACGTCTTTAAGCATCATTTATGAAATAGAATTAATACAAATGTCATTTTCCCGTGAGCAAAAAGTCCCTTTCCGCCGCCGACAGGGGCAGTGGTGGCTCACTGATGTTTGCTATTGATCACAGGGTTGTGGGTTTGATTCCTGGGCTCAGCAAGCTGCCACTGTTGGGCTGTTGTGCAAGACCCTTCACCCTCTCTCTGCTCCCCGGGTGCTGGAGTTGGCTGCCCATCTCTCTGGGTGTGTGTGTGCTCACTGCCCCTAGTTCACTAGTGTGTGTGTATTCATGGGTCAAATGCGGAGGACACTTTTCGCTGTACAGTGACAGATCCTTGCCCCCCTTTTTTACATTTATTGAACATGGTTGGAGAGGATGATTCTGGAGGGGTCTGGAGTCTTATTTAAACCTCAGATGTTTAGTCTGGTCTGCTCTTGATGGTTGTTGAAGTGAGGGGTGAAGAAGATCCATCATGGCCAGATCCAGAGAGCTCTCTGAGGCCTTCAGAAAGAAGGCTGTAGATACAGAGGAGTCTGGGAAGGGGTTTAGAAAGCCCTCAGAACAGTTTTAGAAATCAGCCGCTGTTCCACTGTCCACTAAATCATATTTACAAGTGGAGCAACTGACCGACATTGGCCAGATCAGGACGTCCTGGCCATTGGTGTCTCTCTAGTGGTATGCGCAATATACAGACAATGTACATATCATTTACAGACAGTGTACCAGTATGCAAAGACAGTAAAATTACAGTGTTTGTGGTAGTGTAAAGCAAATGAAATATTAGTTGTAGAGATCTGGAGAGATGATAGATACTTCTGTTACAGTACAGTAAATAAGACTTTAAATAAATAAATAAACATGAACCGACGGCCTATTTTTAAGTAGGTGGCAGTTGTCTTGCCCCCTTCTGTCTTTTTTGGAAGGTCCTCTATACCGTAATGAGCCATGGTTATCTGGTACAGCATCTCCCAGCCCATGCAGCCTCGGCTAAAATAAGCAGAAGCAAGCCGGTGCTACATGCTGTGCTTAATTAGGCCCCGACTTGTTTTATTTATTTACAAACGTCATGCAGAGAAACTCTCCCCTGCTGACTGGCCTTTTTGCTACCGATAGGAGCTGAGCCACTGTGACCCCACCCCCTGTCCCATCCGGCCACGCCCCACACCTGCTATCAGTCTGCTATTAGCCATGTGTGAAAACAGAGTTGAACAATATTATTTGTTTTTTCTTTTTACACATTTTCCACTCGGCTTGCGCAGTCCGGCTAACGCAGGGAAAAGAGGCACAGCCAATAAGTAATCTCTGCTAATTTACATTTGTTGCTCTGCTTTTAGCATAAGCAGCCAGACGCTCTATTTAGGAGCCTGTTGCAATTAGCAAGCAAACATTCACACGTGAAATTCCATTAATATTCAAAGAAAAAGGTGGTGTGTAAAAAAAATAAAGTGCACCTCACTCCATCAGATTAGCTTTAGCATGGATGTCACTGACCAGTCATCATTTTGGTTCTAGAGGTTTTTGAACAGTGAGGTTTGTGCCACACTCAGAAATTCAGTGGATTCATTTTGTAGAAATTCTGTCCATAAAAACATGTCCATGAGGGGCCTGTATGGGTAGCCCAACTGTTTTGTCCTTGGGTTCCACGTTGGCCCCACATATGGATGCCCACCTAGGTCACGAATGGGACCAGGAGAGGTTAAACATTGAATGTTGGGCCTAGATGGGACCCATGCAAGATTAGTATGGGACGTAATGATCGAGCCCATTTGGGAAGTCCAAACTGGGTCCCAGTAAAAGCACACAATATACAAACCCACCTGGAACCCATCTACCCCACGTACCACCCCTGTGAGCCCCATGTTGGCTGGGCCACTGCAAGGTTCCCCAGACATCACACACCTACAGATGCATATGCTTGTGGATCCCAACCAATGGTTCCATCTCCTAAAGCCTGATCTCATCTCTTCATTTCCCATGAATAAACTTGACTTTAGATCAAAACCCAGGACAGATAACACCACCACCACCACCACCACCACCACCGCTACACCTCATGCTTAAAAATAGTCCAGCACTGTTAGAAAATAGCTCATTAGTGCAGTATGTAGAGTGTAGAAGTGTGTGGTTTGGCATGCATCCACAGACTGTGCTACACTCTGAAAAATAAAGGTGAAGGTTCTTTGAGCGACGCCAAAGAGGAAACACTTTAGGTTCTACAAAGAACCTTCAAATTTGTCAAGAACCTTTAAATCAAGAGAAGTTTCTGAAGCCTATAGAAGGTTCTCCACAGTCACACATCTCTATTCAAGCCTGCTGTAAACCGTGATCAGTTTTTTTTTTATCAGTATGTGTCCAAATGTTTGTGGACACCCTTTTTAATGAATGGATTTAAGTTGCAACCAGTGCTGTCTGGCCCCTATAGAGAGGTATGGCCAATAGAATAGGACTTTCTGGAAGATATTAATATAAGCCTATTGGCACCATGCTGCCTAATGTCAGGCGTGGGCTAGTAGAGGGGTATAAAGCCCCCCAGCATTGAGCTGTGGAGCAGTGGAAGAACTGTGTTCTCTGGAATGATGGTGCTCCATCCAATACCCTTGAAAATGAGGGATTTAGGGGGGAGATTGGGTGATGATCAGAATCAGATTTTTTTAACATATAAGTATGTTCACACAAGGAATTTGTTTCCGGCTGTTAGTGTCTCTCTAGTATTAACAATATACAGCTACCCTACATAGAATTTACAGACAATAGACAATATACAGAGAACAGTAGTATACACAGTATACGTTGACTATACCAGGACATTTATATACTGTGTGCTGTATATAAATCCAGCATCCTGACCTCAGGATGAAAGCCTCTCTTTTTAATACCCTTGATTTCAGAAGAAAAAATGAATGAGCAGGTGTCCCAATACTTTTGACATTGGGTCATGTATGATTTGATCCAAGTGAATCAGTAAACACTGCAGGATGTTCTGTTGCAGATTTTGAGCAGAACAGAATAGCTATGTCTTGTGGAGTCCATGAGTAGACGAATCAGAGCTGATTTGGCTGCACGAGAGGCACCTACACGATGTTGTTTCCTGAAAGACAGTATATTGTAGACACCCAATGGCAGGTGGTTTTAAAGTTATGGCTGATTCTGTGTTGTTTCCTGAAAGACAGTATATTGTAGACATCCCCAGAACATATTACTATGGTACCCAACACGGTCTGAATTGCACCTAAGTAAGCCTAGCACGGTGTTACAGAAACCCTAGAAGGTTTCTGAGACTAGCCTTCACATCTACAATCACTGTCCACTTTATTGGAAACATCAACCTTGTATAATAAATTGTAAACAGACTGAATTTGTCTGTTGTCATTCACAGTGTCACTCGCCCTCTCCCCCATTCCTCAGCAGTCAGTTTCTGACCGTAGCATTGCTGTTGACCAGGTATTATTTGTGTGCTGCATCATTCTCAACACAGCAGTGACACCGACATGGTAGTGGCATAGTAATGGGTGTCACGCTGATATGAGTGATATCAGGCCCAGTGGTGTTGCTGGGTTTTTTTTAAACACATCAGTCTGACTTCTAGGTTGATAGTGGTCAGCCAACCAAAAATATCCAAGCAGGGGTGCATCTGTGGTCTGAAACTGACCACTGATGAAGGGCAAGAGCATTGCTAACACAATCTGTCCATGGTTGGTGACATGGGCTACAGTCTCCAACTGCACACCAGCAAAGTGGTCCCACAAGGCAGGTGTTTCTAATAGTGTATACATACTTTCAATCAAAGTGTTTATTCCCTGTATCTGTTATTATCTGTGTTATTATTTTATGCTACAGCTGAATAAATCATTTGCTGTGTCATTAGCTGTCATTAACATGAACTCATCTTGAAGGTAAACACTGACGGTAAACAGGGAGCTGTGTTATTGTATTCTTAGGCCTTTTCCAGTGGATGTGGACGTACTGGCAGGCTGGGCTGAGACTTTTCTTCTGTGTTCTTTTGTTAGTTGTGCTTTAGCTATGAAAGAAATACACACAAACATTGTAAAAGCCCACTAAAGACTTTGGAAGATGATATCTGACACCAAGAAAGTAGCAGATGATGCTTTTAGTTATGTGGGATGTGAGGCAGAGCCACCACGGATCAGAGTTCCAGCATAATCCATAAGTAAATGCTCCACTTGTACCCAGTAGACCAGATCAGACCAGGCCACCTTCTTCCATCGCTTGTCCATTGTTTCAGCACTTTTGTCGGTGGACAGGGGTTAGCATGGGCACTTTGACTGGGCTGCTGCTACACAGGCCCATACCTGTTTCTAATAGTGTATACATACTTTCAATCAAAGTGTTTATTCCCTGTATCTGTTATTATCTGGATAGCGATGCACTGCTTTTTTATACTGCCGATGAAAAATAAATAATTTGATGTGTCATTGGGTGTCATTAACATGAACTCATCTTGAAGGTAAAGAGGAAGCTGTGTCGTTGTATTCTTAGGCCTTTTCCAGTGGATGTGGATGCATTGGCAGACCAGGCTGAGAGTTTTCTTCTGTGTTTGTTATTTTGGTCCAAGCTTACTTGGTCGGCCTTTGTTGTATTTGATGTAGCTGTTTTCAGCTTTGCGGGGTTCTTTTTTGTTCTCAAATTTGGCTGGAAGCACAAACGAGAGCCTTGGCCCCAGTTCCCAGTGGATCAAAGGATTTTAACAAGGAGCTTCGCTGTAACCTATAAATTGCCACAGTGAAATTGAAGAACAATAAGAGTAATCACTTCTATTGGGCGTAAGCCTGTGAAATTTGATGTCCGCAGATTGTCACTCTGTGTGTTTGACAACACTCGGCCCTTTCCGCGACACGGAAGCATTGATTTCTTGAATGCCTCGACGTGTTTTTCCATGGATCCATTGATTATACGAGTCCCCTTTATTAGGTGGCTCAAGTATACTAGCTGCATTTTCTCTTGCATGTTTTTTTTTCCTTCTCCTTTTTACCTACCAATACAGAAACACAGAGAGTCCTCTGATGTCAGCCTCCCTCATGGTTACCGTGGAAACCGTTTGGAGCAGATAAAAGTTTGCTGCAAACATGTCTCCCACATAGGGCTGTCTCTGCGGCTGCAAATGAGACATGAAATAAAGAAATAAGCACACACACTCGCGCATTGTTCCTTTTTAAACATCCGCCGAGTCCGGGGTCAAGCCTGTCAGAAGCAGCGCGATTGTGCTCTTCTCGTCTTTGATCCTCGTCGCCGCCGCTGTCATTACCAAATTCATTTTCCTTTTTTTTTTTTTTTTTTCCAGGGCTGGTCCGCTCCTCTGCCCACAGATTAAGTGATAAGAGTTTAAAAGTGGGTTTGACATGTAGATGATGGACGAAAGAAGTAAATAAGCCTCTGCAGCTCCTGGAAAAAAAAAAGTAGGATTGCGGAGGTTATGGTGCCGTCGGAGATGAAAGCAACACTAGGAATTTTGTCTGAGGAGAGCTTTGTAGGAACTCAGAAACTCTAAAACTTCCCAGATTGATCAGGAGATTGTAATGCAGCACATTCCTGCTGACAAAATCCAGCTCAAGACTCAAGTCTTCTGCTGGTAGCTGGTTTCAGGTGGTGTAAGCTGGTCTTTCATGGTCATTCAGGAGAAAACATACCCTATGGGCCTACTGGACAGTTGATTAAGCTGGTTGTCCTTAGCTGTTAAGCAGCATAGCGTAAGTTTTCATTTGAGTTTGATGGGCCGATATTGGTTATGCTAATCATACTAGTCAACCACCTTGGTCATGCTGGTCGACCAGCTTGATTGTACTGGTCAAACAGATTCATCATTCTGGTCAAGCAGATTCATCATACTGGACAAGAAGATTTAACATACTGGTCATACTGGCAAAAGCCTTGGTCATGCTGGTCGACCAGCTTGATTTTACTGGTCAAGCTGATTCATCGTACTGATCAACCACCCTGGTCATGCTGGTTGACCAGCTTGATTATACTGCTTAAGCAAATTAATCATACTGGACAAGAAGATTTATCATGCTGGCCATAAAGGCAACAACCTTGTTCATGCTGGTTGACCAGCTTGATTATACTGGTCAAACAAATCAATCATACTGGACCAAAAGATTTATCATACTGGTCATACTGGTCAACAACCTTGTTCATGCTGGTTGACCAGCTTGATCACACTGGACAAGAAGATTTATCATATTGGTCATACTGTTAAAAGCCTTGGTCATGCTGGTCGACCAGCTTGATTTTACTAGTCAAGCAGATTCATCATACTGGACAAGAAGATTTATCATACTGGTCATACTGGCAACAACCTTATTCATGCTGGTCGAGCAGCTTGATTTTACTGGTCAAGCAGATTCATCATACTGGACAACCATCCTGGTCATGTTGGTCGACCAGCTTGATTATACTGGCCAAGCAAATTGATCATACTAGACAAGAAAATGTATCATGCTGGTCATACTGGTCAACAACCTTGTTCATGCTGTGCAACCAGCTTGGTTATGTTGGTTATACTGCTCAACAACCTTAGTCATGGTGGTCAACCAGCTTGGTCATGCTGCTCATACTGGTCATGCTAGTCAATCATCTTGTTCATGCTGGTCAACCAACAAGGACATGCTGGTTGACAAGCCTGTTGACTAACTGGTTCACTAGCTTAGGCAGGTTGTTCATGCTAGTAGACCCCCTAAACCATTTAACTCAAACCAATAAATACCCTATGGTCGTCATGAGCTAAACTGCTCCACCAGCTTGCCCAGTTTGTTTTCCACAGTGGTGACGTTTGCCTTTAAAAAAAAAAAAAAAACACTCCTTCCCCTTGAAGTTCCGCTGCATTTTAATCTACCCAGGATTTGCTTCTCCACCCTTTACAGGTTATATCTCTCTGTGTTCTATGTTGCAATTAGTCCTACACCTCAACTACACTCAAAGCGGTTGCTTACTAAGCGGGGTCGTCTCGCTTCTGTGCTAATGACCAAGTCAGGGGCCGGCGTAATTGCTTCGGCTCCAGGTGAACTCGCGGGCCGCAAATAAAGATGCTGCTCCTGCATAAACATGAGCTGCGTTTGTGCTGCTGAAATTGACAGATGCATGCGGCCACTCCTGTAAGCGTCGGCATTACGCTGAGCGGATTAAATGGTGAAGCAACTGTAATTGATTAACCGCTCATGCGTTTCCTCGCTCAAAGCGGGAAAATTGAATTCTGACCCCCATAATGCAGCATTTTCAATAACAAGGCTAACGCAAGTGACTTTGAATGGGCGCTCCTCGAAAAGCACCAGATAGGCCGGCTTGTGCTTGAGCTTATAAAGATGCTTTCAACACAGTTCTTCTTCCACTGCTCCACAGCTCAATGCTGGGGGCTTTATACCCCTCTAGCCCACGCCAGGCTAGCAACATGACCAAGCTGGTTGACCACCATGACCTACGTTGTTGACCAGTATAACCAACATAACCAAGCTGGTTGACTAGCATAACCAGTATGACCAAAGTGGTTGACCAGTATGAGCAACATAACCAAGCTGATTGACCAGCATGAAGAAGATGGTTGACTAGCATGACCAGTCGTGGGCTAGAGGGGTATAAAGCCCCCCAGCATTGAGCTGTGGAGCAGCGGAAGAACTGTCTTCTCTGGAATGATGGTGGCGGAGCTCTATCCAGTACTTTTGGGATCAGTTGAGGATGATGAGGTGGGGTGGAGATCATCATCCAACATCCTGACCTCACTAACGCTTTTGTTTCTGAATTAATCAAATAATCAAATAAAAAAAATAAAAATAATGCACCACTAAAATCTGGCAGAAAGCCTTTCTTCTTCCCTGGACAGTCGAGATAACAGGCACTCCAACAAAAGCAGGATACACTTCTGTTTAATACTCTTGATTCCAGAAGAAGTGTCCCAATACTTTTGTCCAAATGTTGTATCTGGCTGTATTAATGTTTCATTGGTTCAGGAAACATGCTGTGGCTCATATTGTGTGTTTATTAAATTCATACAGTGTAAAAAATGTAATGTTTACACACCGCTGGAAATATTGCCCCTCTAAAGGACCTTCTTTTGGAGTGTCAGAGGCAAAAAACAACAGAAGCACCTGGTAATATTCCTTTATGCCTGCGATAAGTCAACGTGAATTGTAGTAGACGTCCTCGGTGTGTTGTGTTGTTTTTATTATTCTGTGTTGTTGTTTTTTTTTGTACTTTAGTCTCACTGGATTACACTGAAAAAGAAAAGCATTTACTTGGTCAAACACCGTGTTTTGGGAGACAAGACAATCATCCATATTTGATGGCACTGTTTGTTTGTCTGCGCTTTTGTTCTCCAGAGTGCCATCCCCGCTCAGCCAGCGCCGATCTGGCTTCACTTCCAACGTTAAGTGCATATTTCATGGGGCAATTTGTGGGACTCTTTTCATGTTAGCATTCTCTACTCCCTTTCTCCACCCCCCGACGCCGTCATCGCTGTTCCCGTACGAGAAACTGAAACCAAGACCACTTTACGGCCGGGAGCGTGCAGCCTGTTGCCCGTTGGAAGGGGGTTGGGGGGATCATGCTGGAGAAAAAAGAAAAACAACAAAGCCTGCGTCTGCGGGTCAGTTTTTCCAGGCTGGCAGTGTGGGTTTTTGGGAAAGGTCAGCCATGGCAGTGCTTTATTTTTTCGCAGCTCAAAAAGGGCACGTGTCACGGGCCGGGAAGGCCGGGGCTGGGAGCGTTTCAGGTCATGACTGGCACCTCGCCTGGAAGGTCAGCGGTTCGTTGCCCCGCCCGTGACTGCGGCTCACTGTAATTCTATCAAGTGGTCTTGCGGAGGAGAGGAAGGAGAAGAAGAAGAAGAAAAAGGGGGAAAAAGGGCAATCGTCCAAGCAGCAAAGGTCAGGCACATTGATTCCAACCAAATGATGTCATGTTCCGGGTCTTTCTACTCTCTCTCTCGCTCGCTCTCGCTCTCTCTCGCGTGCCGCACCTCGCGCTGATCTGCTCTGTAGTCAGAGCAACTCGTCTCTCGCTCAGCCGCCGACTAATTGCTGTAAAATGAAAGTGCTCTGATAACCCGATGCCTCGACTATCAGTCCTCAGAAAATTTATCGTTAATTGGTCCGAGCCTCGTTTGTAAGTCTCTGATTTCCTCTATTTTTTTCCAGATGACATTTTCCTGTCTTGACTGGCATTTTATTCATGCCGTCTACCCTTTTTTTTCTCCACACACACACACAAGAAAAAATCTACAAGTCCGCCATATCGAGACACCATCAAAACACTTCTACCTGTGTGGGTAATAGCCTTTCCCCCACCATCTCTTTTTGCTGTGCAACCTTTTGAAATGCCTGCGCTTGAGAGTAAATGACTGTCATTTGTTGCAGACATTGCACAAAGATAGCCTTGCTAGTGAGTATAAGATGATAAAGGCAGGCCAAGTTTTCTTCGCTGAAGTTCATCTATGGCCGGCACATTCTTTCTCTTTATGATTCGCACTGTTTTGCTGCAGTACTCCATCGTTTATATGGGAGGATATGATTATTCGCAGATGCGTTTTTTATGCTATATATAGAAAAAAAAAACACAGTGATGGAAGTGAAGGTGGGCATGTGTTTAATGTTAACTGTCTTTAATTTGTTACAGCCTATGCATGCTAACTTATTATTATTATTATTATTATTATTATTATTATCATTATTATTATTAATTTCAGATTTTCTTTACCTGTTTTCTCTCCAATTTAGATCGTCCAATCACCCAACCCGTACGTATTCTCTCCCTCCCCCCATAACACACAGCACCCCCGATACTACTGAGGGCGAGACCAACACATGCCCCCTCCGCCACACCTCTTTTTTACCAGGCAACCAACGTCGCCGTATACCCGGCTCTGATGCACCGGCTAGCAGACGCCAGTGATGGCCAGCGCCACACTAGAGTGATGTGGGGGGATGGTGCCATCTACCCACCCTAGAGAAAGCAAGGCCAATTGCGCTCTTTTGAGGCCTAGCCGGCTACTGGTGGCTAGCAGTGTGATTGGGATACGAACCAACGATCCTCTGATCACAGTGATGGCGCCTTAGTCCTCTGGACCACCCGGGGCTCCCTGCGTGCTAACTAATGAATTATTTTATCATAATATCGAATTAATTTTTTAAATAATACACTAATATTGAAGTATTGGGCAGCAAAGGGGCCTAAGGTCACCATTACTGTCATTTCCCCTGTGAAAATACAGCTGGTATGGAGTGGACTAATGAAAAGAGTAGCTGTTAAAAGGCTCAGAACTCCTTTTCTCAGGCTTATTAAATAATTACATTATTAATAAGGGTTAGTTACATGTAAAACAGTGCAAACTGTCTGAGTTAAGCCCAGTTCACGCTCAAAAACCCCACATTACTAGATTGTGTATTTTTACAGGTACTGCTCAGGCTTCGTGTCATACATGCATGCAGGCAGACCTCAGGCGGTGTTTTACATGAATGCACGCGTTCATACTTACCATAAAAGTCCCAGTAAACACAACAGGAAAGGCTGACAGCTCCTTTATTCCTCAGTCCTATAAAAAATACACTAACTGAAAACCTGACCACTGCTGTAAAAACAGTGGAGCTGTGGAATTGGGTTGCCCTGCTGGCTCTGCTGTTCCAGAAGTCTCAGCACAAAAAGGGTAGAAGTTTCAACACAAAATACACAATATGAAATATAAAACACATATTGTGTCTTGTTTTATATAGTACATATTTTATATCCTGGACAAACCCATAAGGGTGCCCATGTGTCCTGGATATGTCATCTTTTTGGGATATGAAAAAAAAATACAGTTTCGAAACTGTGTAAAATGTCCAGGATTCTGCATCTGTTTTAATTCAAGCAAACCTTATTGTTGTTATACTAATACAGGGTTGTACAGCACAGCCAAACACTGCTAGGCTAAGTCTCCAGTGCAGATTACAGTAGGATATACAGTGGTGCAAGGACAGTAGACCAGCTGCAGAGACAATAAGTACAAAGACTATAAAGACAATAAATACAAATCATTTCACAGCAGTTTGTTTCTACAGTCAGAACAGCGTCGTTCAACAGCTTTAAACACATCTTGTTAAGCCCCGCCTCCTCACCACCACACTTGTTCTATGAGCACCATTGGTCAAACAGCATTGGAGCACAGGGAGATCGACCACAGCCTAAAAATGCCTAAACACAAATATACGACCATATATATATGACCACAAATCAGTTCTAGCTACAACGCATGTGGTTGGAACCAAATATTCTAAATAAACACAATAGGTTCTAGATAATAATCCTGTGTTTGTAACCAAGTGTTCTAAAAGATCTAATAAACACAATAGGTTCTAGCTAATAATCCTGTGTTTGGAACCAAGTGTTCTGAGAGATCTGGAAAAAATCAGTTCTAGCTAATAATCCTGTGATTGGAACCAGGTGTTCTAAGAGATCTAAATAAACACAAATCAGTTCTAGCTACAATGCATGTGGTTGGAACCAAATATTCTAAAAGATCTAATAAACACAATCAGTTCTAGATAAAAATCCTGTGATTGGAACCAAGTGTTCTGATAGACCTGAAAAAAACACAAATCGGCTCTAGCTAAAAACCCTGTGTTTGGAACCAAGTGTTCTAAAAGATCTATATAAACACAAATCGGTACTAGCTAATAATCCTGTGATTGGAACCAAATAATATAAAAAATCTAATAAACACAATCAGTTCTAGCTAATAATCCTGTGATTGGAACCAGGTGTTCTAAGAGATCTGAATAAACACAAATCAGTTCTAGCTAAAAATCCTGAGGTTTCACCTCAGTGGAACCAAATATTCTGAAAGATCAGAAAAAACACAAATCAGTTCTACCTAACATCCTGTGACTGGAACCAAGTTTTCTGAAAGAACCTGAGTAAACACAATCAGTTCTAGCTAAAGATCCTGTGGTTATGTCTGTGAGCTGATTTGGTCATAAAGGTTATTAAGGGTATTTATTAGTTTTGGTAAATGACGTCTCTTCTTGGATGGCGGCTCACCACCTCAAACTCAACCCCAGCAAGACGTAGCTGCTGTACATCCCGGGAACTGCTGGACCAAAAAACGATCTTGCCATCACCTTTGAGAACTCACTGGTCACTCCTTCTACAGAAGCTGGAAGTCCTGGTGTAGTCATGGATGATCAGTTATCATTTTCAAGTCATGTTGCAAACGTAACTCGGTCCTGCAGATTTCTCCTGTACAACATCTGGAGAATTCGACCCTTCCTCTCTAGAGAGTCGCCCAGGTGCTTGTTCAGTCTCTCGTCACTTCCAGACTTGACTACTGCAGCTTTCTTCTGGCTGGTCTCCCTCTGCGCACCATCAGGCCCCTGCAGCTTATCCAGAATGCAGCGGCACGGGTCGTCTTCAATGTTCTAAATTCAGCCATGTCTCTCCACTGCTGCGTTCTCTCTTCACTGGCTTCCTGTAGCTGCTGACCAGGTCATCAGATTCAAAACCCTGATGCTGGCCTACAAAGCCAAGAACGGACCAGCCCCTCCATACTTGATGGCAATGGTCAAAAGCCGATTCGCACCTAGAGCCCTTTGAGCTTCGAGTACGGCTCGGCTCGACCCGCCATGCCAACATCACCCACAACACCTCTAGCCAAAACGGATGGACGCCAGTGTGACCCGAATACGGTCACCCCACACTACGAACACAATGCCGGCAACGTCCTCGCTCTTAAAGCTGAACTAGGAAACTCTAAATGTCACTGTTTCCCGCTAATGGATCACCTTCTGTTCACACCTGAGCCCTCCTGGTAATTACCCGGGTCAACTTTACAGTTTATGTTCACACTTAATCCCTACCCTTTTAATTACTGAAGAATACCAGGTGTGAAAGGTGTCTTCATACTTAGGATAAAGGTCTGTGGCGTGGAGGCCTGGAGGGTTCCGGTGGTGGATTTAGGTACAGGCGACAACCCCCCCCCTATAAAAAAGCCTGTAAGCCTGGGTGAGATGTTTTCATCATCACCTGCAGACTGCCTTATCATCTCAGCAAGGCCTTGTTCTTGTTTGGGTTTTTTTGCACAAATCTGTCATTTTATCCATATTTCAACAACAAGTGCTAGATACTTTTGACCATTGCTAGATATAGACTAGATCTAAAGCTTGGGTTGGGGCAAAAAAGACTTACAGCTCTTACCTGACCAGCCAGGACATCCAAGTGTGAGATGAGGAGGGGCTGGGATGTTATAATTGGTGACTGTGCATAAAAGATGGTGAGAAAGGTCAGGTGTTTTAGGGACAGCTGTCGAATCAGTTGGTGTGTTTCTTGTTTGGCAGGCAATAGGTTCTGTTTTTTAGAAGTGTGTGGTTCTGTGTGCCATTCAGGTTTGTCATAATTCGATTTCTTGCATACTTGAATTTGATTTATCCTCTTGAATCCTCTTTATCCTCTTTATCCTCTATCCTCCCTGGGTTTTTAATTCAGTCTGAATTCTAAAGCAGTGAATTACTTGGTAAATGTTTGGATGAGCATTTTGTGGAGTCCCACAGGGTTCTATTTTAGGGCCTATGAAACATGTTAATTCTGATACTTTCTAATTTGCTTAGTTTGTATTTGGTACCCTGTGATAGCATGTGACCCTGTCCTGGGTGTATTCTTAACAAAACTGTATCAATGTGAGTTCTGCCAGTGCTTAAAGAACACTGACCGACTGAACACTGACCACATTTCATTACAGAGAGTGTAATTAGTCCTGTTTAACTGGACAAAGTACATCACACTTTGAGTAATAATCACTGTTGGATAGTTCTTATGAATCTGCTGCTACTGGTGCTTTTGGTCTGCATGTCAAAATATTACAATAAATATTGTGTATACTTAAATTTCATGATCATTTCATAATAATTGAATTACGTTCATGATATTTGTACCATATCACCCAGCTTTACTTGCACCGAATGATTCTGAGTAGGCTCCAGACCCACCACGACCTTGACCAGTGTTAGCCGCCGCCCACAGGCCCAAATAAGGACTTCCGCCTTAGCTTTGTTATGTTTGTGTTCATGTGTGTTTGGTTCTGTTCACTTGTGTTGATTCGTGATTCAGTTCTGATTGTTCATTGTCTTTTTGTGTGGTTCATGTGTTTCACCTGGGACTGGGAGTACTTAAGGAGCCTCAACACCATGATTCAATGCCAAGAAATGTATCGATTGGAAACTTGAGGTCGCCTGAGAGGTACGACTAAGGTGTGTTAAGGTCAGCTTCGGCTCGGTATCCGCATTCAGGAGCAGGTCATTCTGCTAACCACGCTGTCAGCGAGGCTCGCTCGCTCACTGTCAGGATTCACTGGTTACCCACATCCCAGCAAGGCAACCCGCGCTCACGGACGTGGATTGCGGATGGATGGATACTTTAATGATTATTGTTGTTATTTTGCTGATATCAAAATACAAATTTGCTATGATTAGGTGATCTTTGGTCAGAGGGTGGTGGGTGTCTGTTTGGGCAATGAAGTGGTTAACCCCGGGTGCCATACAAGCTAGAAGCTCCACTGGACAGTTTAACTGCAGAATTGCTCTCCTCATTGGGCTGACTCAGGCTGCCCAGGCCCGACTTTCCAGCCTAGTATTCTAGCTGAGTAAAACAGCCCATAGTCTTCATTCTTGGGAGCAGTTGAGTCCTTTTGCCAGGACGTGTCAAGGCATTTATCCAGATGTGCAAGACGTCTTGTGGTGTCAGAGTTGGGGAACAGTATATGCTCACACATCAGTGCATTGCTGCTGCGCCTGGGGCAACGATTTCCCCAGATGACATATTTACATTATATAGGGTTGGGATTTGGATGTAGAAAGAGGAGAAAATACGCATCCAGATGGAACAGATAATGATTCAGCTAGCAATCGGTGTCAGTTTTTGCATGGATTTGTCATTCTTTCTTGGATCTTCGTCTTATCTTAGAAGGTGCAGGTACTGTATGTGTCCGCATATGCATGTGTGAATGTGTGGCGTACAGCCTAGGTGTGTGTGTGTGTGTATACAGTATGTGTGTATGTGCCTTTGTGTCAAAGTCCATTGAGTTTCATTTATCACCACTGTTAAATTGTCAGCTTGCTTGCCGGGGTCTGCTCTGACAGTTAAGCAGAAGTCTGCCCCATTTGAGACAGCCATGAGGAAGTCTCAGGGCTTTCACACACAGCTAATCCCCATGCGAGCTTGTCACTGTTTGACTGCTGAAATGGATGCCTGGCTGAGGTGTGTGTGTTTTTTTTCTCCCCCCACCTTTTCTCCACCCCACCTCCCATCTTTAAACACACAGAGGCAGATCGGGTGCGAGGAGTGTGTGTATATGTGTGGGTGTGTGTAGGTGTGTAGGTGTGTGTGTTTGTGTGTGTGAGACGGGCCTGAAGCCATGCCTCTCTGTCATCATCAGTAACTGTGACAGCCTGACAGCCGCTGACTTCCTCTGACTCAGCCCGAAGTGAGGCTAACCCACAGATAGTGAGAGATACCTAGAGACGCCTTCAAAAACGCATTAGCTCACATGACCAGTGGGTGTGCCTGATGAGCCAATGCTCATCTTACACTGAGGATATGTACCATATGCATATTGTCGCTGTCAAAGGGCAAAAACCTTGTATTTCCATTTTACCATTTTTTACTTTTTGACATAATGTGAATCTGGCAGTTATTCTGTACATTGTGTGGAATTTTCATGCTGAATGGACCAATAGAAATGCTCCAAAATGACTTGGCATGAAATCTTTTTCCATTGACTTCCATTTAAATTGAATGAATTAAATATAATACATCATACAACTTGTAATATTGAATATATACTAGTTGTACAAAAGCAATTCATAATAATTTATTATCTTTATTTTTTATCTTTTATCTTTATAATCTTTTATGTTTATGCTTAGTTAATCATTATAATTGTTATATAATATATATTTTATATTTTGATATCAGTAATTGTTAACTAGTTTCCTTTTTAAAACTTTATAATTTGTCATATTAGACTATATTATGGCGTACGATGTAGTGCGTTAACGCATTGGAAACTCTGTAAGTTCACAAAGAGAAGATTACAGCCTAAATTAATGAAATAATTAATAGTACACATTATTAGTACACATAAAGGTGTGTGAACAATGGATTTTTGTATCTCTGCAAGTTCCATACACAATTAGTAATGACCTATAAAGATCTATCATTAATTAAACAACATATTAGCAATACATGATTAGCATTTTAAAACATATCTATCTATCTATCTATCTATATATATATGTAATGTTTGTTTGTTTATTATTTTGTTTTCTTTTGAGAAGAATAAAACCTGAGAGACGAAAAACAACTGGATAAAATAACACTCTTTATTCAAACTGTTTTAAAGCAGGTCAGCCCAGGTGGGTGGTAGGGTTAGTAAGCATAATTCAAATGCTTCTTTAATATTTGAGAGTGTCATATTTCTCTTCCACATCCATCTAAAAAATTCACGATTTCCATTGCACATAAAGCAAACATGCATTTCTATGTTTATCATGCTAGCTCAGCTATCTCCATACAAAAAGTAGGAAAATTATTTATTCATTTACCAAATAGTTTATTCATCACCAATTATTAAAGTAATATGTAATTCCTATTTAAAATAAAAAAAAAATCCTCAAATGTTTTTTCAGCATTCTGTACAAATTCTCATGATGAATGGACCGATAGAAATGTGTTTTTTGCCTGACAGTGATGACAGGACAGTAAAGCAGGGTCTGTGTACTGTGCACGTTTGAGTTACATGTTAGGTTTTACTTGGACAGCTGATTTTATGTGGAGGTGACGCAGCACATTTGTGGGTTGTGGAGCTCTGAGGTTCCAGGGAATTGTCCTTTTAGCCACCATTTCTCTTCACATTTAGCAAAAAGTACTTCTTTTCCATAGAGGCGTTCCATTAGTTGCACATTAATCACTGTGGCATGACAAGGCACAGCATGTGATTGAAGGATGTTTGGTGACACTTCATAATGACAGGCTTTTATCAGTAACAACTCATGCACTCATTATCTAATAGTTTGTTAATGATTTTTCTAATAGTTTTACATCAGTAAGCACCTCTATGTCAATTATTTACCATTTACTTTGTGAAATACAAAAAACACCACTTTCAGTTTGAATATAAATGAACTTGTTGTTTTGTTAAAACATTTTTAGTAATTGGACACAAAATAGTTATCTACGATCCTTAATACATTTGTAACTTGTAATATTAAATGTTTACTAATTGTAGACAAGCAGCCTATAAAATATGGGCAACTTAGTAACTAACAAACTATGTTTTTAATGTTTTTTTTAGATATATGTAAATATTTCTTTATCATTATATTTTATTCATTTATCATCTCAGTATTATGTTATACACAAACCTCCCCTTGATGTACAGTTATATAGTCAATGCTTTTTGATATTATGTGATACTTGATTTTTTCAGGCCCTCGTTATCGCCATATATCGCCCTTCCCCAAGACGATCCCGAGCCGCTGCCCACAGGCTCAAATAAGGACTTCCATGTTATTTACGCTCATGTGTGTTTGATTCAGTGTATCGTTCATGTTCATTTACGTTCTTGTGTGTTTCAGTTGATTTTTGCTCACATTTGGTTCAGTTATTATCGCTCATTGTTTTGATCATGAGTTTCACCTGGGACTGGGGGTACTTAAGGAGTCTTGACTCTGCCATTCGGTGCCGAGAATTGAACCGCATGGAGCCTTCAGGACGCCCTGAGGTTCCTCGTAGGTTACCGGTGTGGTTAGGTCCGCTCCGGTGCTACACCCACGTTCAGGAGTAGGTCTCCATGCTCCTACTCACATGTCAAAGCAAGGCTCGCTTGCTTCCTGTCTGGATACTCAGGTTACCCACGCCCAAGCAAGTCGACCCACGCTTGCGGCGGCACGCTGCAGTCTCAGGTTTGGTCGGCCTTGCCGTTTGGTTTAGTGGCTGGTTCCCCAGCTCCCCTCATTTGTTATTGAGCTCTGCTCAAGGTTTTGTTTACGTTAGCCTTCCCCTCTGCCCAGACGCTGCCTGTAGGGTTTCATTCAAGCTCCCTTTTGGTTTCTCCCCTGTTATTCTCCCCTGTTCAACTCCCGACTCCTCCCAGTCCCAGGTTTTGTTGTTTTCTCCATTTCGTTTGCCACGTTTGGGTTTGGTTTGTCACTGTTACTCACTGTTTGCTGCTCGTTTTGCCTCCCTTGTCCTCTTTTGTTTATTTGATTGTATTAATAAATCGGCTTGCTTTGATACCATCGCGTGTGTTCATCCCATCTTGGTCTGGCCTGACAGATTTTCTGTTCTGACATTTTCAATTTATTTATTTAAATAATATACTTTTATATATATTCATTTAATACACATATAGACCCATATTTTTTAAAGGCACATCATATAGTACTTTACAGCACAAAACATTTGGAAGTATACAGAGATTAATGAAACAATATTAAATATTCAAAACAATATATGAATACATAAGAGGATATTCAAACTTTTTAATTTATATATAGATAATAAAAAGATGATAATTTTAATTATAATAAAAGGAAGAATATCAACTCGAACAGAAATACGCATTTCAGTATATAGCTTTGCTAGCTCTAAACATAACTGATAATGGTGTAGAATGACCCACTAAGCATTAAGTAAATTATTAATCATAATGTTTTGTTTATTT
Source organism: Salminus brasiliensis (assembly GCF_030463535.1). NCBI lineage: Eukaryota > Metazoa > Chordata > Actinopteri > Characiformes > Bryconidae > Salminus > Salminus brasiliensis. The sequence goes on along the minus strand of NC_132880.1, from coordinate 47,368,813 downwards.
ATCATAAATATATGAAAAATAATTATTAAAAAATAAAATAAAACAATAAATAACTCCTATTTAAAATAAAACAGACAAATATAGGTTAGTTTTTTTATATGGATAAAAGTATTGGGACACCTGCTCGTTTCTTCTGAGTAACTGTCTCTACTGTCCAGGGAAGAAGGCGATGCTGTGAGGGTTTGATTGCATTCTGTGACAAGAGTGTTAGTGATGTCAAGATGTTGGATGATCACCACCCCACCTCATCATCCCCAACTCATCCCACAAATATTGGATAGAGTTCCACCATCCATCACTGCTCCACAGCTCAATGCTGGGGGGGTTAATACCCCTCTAACCCACGCCTGGCATTAGACAGCATGGTGCCAATAGGTTGCTGTTTATCTGCTCAAGAGAGTCCTATTCTATTGGCAGTACTTCTCTACAGGGACTAGACAAGTTGTGTTTGCGCATCTGTGTCAGCAATGGGTGCAACTTAAAGTAGCTGAATTCTACTGATTAAAGTACTGAATGCTATTGATAAGAAGGGATGTCCACAAACATTTGGACACACAGTGCCTTTCCATGAAAAATAAAATTTCTTCTTTTTTTGGAACAAAACTATTTTGAAAAACAGCACAGACGTCCCTCATCAGCTATTCAGGACTGTAGGAGGAGAAGCAGCTGATATTCAGATTTCAAGATGTTTACAGCAGAACATTCATTTCAACAGGTTTCAAAGTTCAGAGAGTGTAGATGAGTTTCTCTCTCCTTACGTTTCCCAACTTCATTGCTGCCATAGCAACAACTATCAGTGTTAACAGTGATGTCTTTAATGTTATGCCATTGCTGAAGTATCTCGCCACCGGAAGCGAAAAGAACTTGATACTGAGGCTTCAAAGGTGCTCAAACCAAGTGACTGATTTTTATTGATTGTGATTGGCTGATCATTCGGTTAAGAAGCTTTTAATGCATCATCATCAATGACTGATTTCCAGGGGTTTTACAATCACGTTACAGTCATATACTGGGTCTAAAAAGATATAGATATAGATATATAGATAACATAAATAGACTTACATATGGTCTAAGACATAGTATAAGAGTCAAAGTACAAAGTATAAGATCCTTCATGAACCTTTGGAGGTTCTTTAGTTTCAATCTATGAAGGAACCTTTTAAGGAACCTTCAAGAAAAGTTGTTTTTATAAGATAAAGGTTTCTTGAAGGTTCTTTAGGAGATTCCTCCACAGTTTTAGTTAAAAAAACTTCCAGAAGGTTCTCAAGGATCTTGCACTTTTACCAGTATACTGTAGGTAAGTGTGTAGGTAGGTAGTTGAGTCCCTAGGTAGGTAGATAGTAAGATGGGTAATTATGTAGGTTGGTGGATAAGTGGGTGGGTAAGTAAGTAGGTAGGTGAGTAGATAGGAAGGTGCTTAGCTGTGTGTATGTAGGTAGGTAGGTCGGTAGGAAGAATGTAGGTAGGTAGGTACACTCCTAAAAATAAAGATGCTACAAAGGGATCTTTTAGCAATTCCATAGACCAGTGGTTCTCAAACTGTGATACATGTACTAACAGTAGTGTGTGAAGCATCCCAAGGTGGGACAGCAGAAAAATGAAGGTTCTTTAAACTTTTAAAAGATCCATCTAATTTACAAACATGATTCTATACGAAACCTGGTTCTTCTATTGCATCCCTCAAAGAACCCTTTGTACACTGTTACAATATAAAAAAGATTCCTTAAGGAAAATTTGGAGATTTTTCATTTGAAAAAACAAAAGGAACCTTAAAAAAAGGTTTTAAAAAGAAGAATGTTTCTCGAAAGTTCCTTAAAGCATCTTATAAGGTTCCTCCACAGTTCCAAAAAATTAAAAAGTCCAAAGGTTCCTCAAAGATCTTGTCATTTTAACAGTGTACAAAGGGTTATTTGGTGTTCTTTGAGGCATTGAAATAGAAGAACCACTTTGGGTTCCATAAAGAACCATGTTAGTACAAGATGAAGTGCTTAAATTGGTAAAGAACCTCAAGTGCAGGTTCATTCAACTTTTAAAAGGTCCATCTCATTCACAAACATGATTCTTCATGCAACGAAACCTGGTTATTCTATGGCATCCCTCAAAGAACCCTTTGTACACTGTTGAAGGCTTTGCAGTTTCAGTAGAACCTCTTAAGGTGCTTTCAGGAACCTTGAAGAAAGGTTTTAGGAAGAAGAAGATTTCCTAAACGTTCCTTAAAACATCTTAAGAGGTTCCTCTACAGTTCCAAATTGAAAATATATATTTTTTTAAAGTCCAAAGGTTCCTCAAAGATCTAGTCATTTTAAGAGCGTACAGGCTTCTTTGAGGGTTGCAACAGACGAAACCTCTTTGGGTTCCATGAAGAATCATTTAAGTACAAGATGAAGTGTTTAAATTGGTAAAGAACATGAGCTAAAGGTCCATCTCATTCCCAAATATAATTCTATACAAAACCTGGTTCTTCTATGACATCCCTCAAAGAACCCTTTGTACACTATTGGAGGCTTTTCAGTTTCAGCCAAACCTCTTTCAGGAACCTTGAAGAAAGGTTTTAAGAAGAAGAAGGTTTCTTAAACGTCCCTTAAAGCCTCTTAAGAGGTTCCTCCACAGTTCCAAACTGAAAATATATATTTTTTAAAAGTCCAAAGGTTCCTCAAAGATCTTGTCATTTTAACAGTGTACAGGCTTCTTTGAGGGTTGCAACAGACGAAACCTCTTTGGGTTCCATGTAGAATCACTTAAGGACAAGATGAAGTGTTTAAATTGGTAAAGAACATGAGCTAACATTAGCTATTTGCCACTATTAATATCACCACTATTACCTATCTACACCATGATTAGTATATTATGATTATGATCAGAGCACTTTAACAGTATAGATGGTTAGGTGATTTTTATCAATAATTATTAAATAATTAATAAATAGTACTGACCAGAGGAGGACGGGTCGGGTCCCCCTTGTGAGTCTTGGTTCCTCCCAAAGTTTCTTCCTCCAGCTCTGAGGGAGTTTTTCATTGCCACTGTCGCTGTTGGGGCTCACTTTAAAGCTGCTTTGTGACGACAACAGCTGTAAAAAGCTATACATATAAATCTGACTTGACTTGACAAACGTGATTCTATACGAAACCTGGTTCTTCTATGGCATCCCTCAAAGAACCCTTTGTACACTGTTAAAAATGAAGACTTTTTAGAGGTTTTTCAGTTTGAAAGGTGCTTAAAGAAAGGTTTTAAGAAGAAGAAGGTTTCTTAACTGTTCCTTAAAGCACCATAAGAGGTTCCTCCACAGTTCCAAACTGAAAAAAAACAAAGTCCCTCAAGGACCACCATGGAGCCCTTTGTAGCAGCTTTTTTGTTCAGAGTGTAGGTAGGTACAGTAGGTGGGTGGGTAGGTAGATGCACAGGTAGGTGCACAGACAGATCTGAGAGGCTGAATTATTTGAGCGTTTGGAAAGTGGCAGCTTCAGCGCTGGTAATTGAGAGCGGGTAAATACGGCTTGTTGACTGGCTGAACAGTGGGAGCTTGCATTTGTTTTCGTTCCCGTGCCGGAGAGCATGAGATGCAGAATAAGAACAGAACGGGCAACACACCCAAAACAAAGCAGTGAAGCTTCTCACTGCCTCTCTCTCTCTCTCTCTCTCTCTCTCTCTCTCAGCTGAGTGGCATGTTTAAGAAAACATCAGGGCCTTGAAATTACCAGAGATGAGATGTTTAAAATTAGCGTTTCAGTCCATCTGCCTCTTTGGTTGGCGTCTCAAGTAGTAATTTTAAATCAATCAAGGCTCCAGAGCTGGGCTGGGAGGGTGCACTCACACTCCACTACCCTCAGCTTTTTACTCTTTTCTCTCTCTCTCCCTCACACACACACACATACATACACACTCTCTCTCTCCCTCTCCTGGTGTGTCTTTCTGAAGCTAGAATCATTTAACAAATGTGAACCCGATATGAGGCTGGAAGCACTTAAAGCAGCGTGAATAATTATGGGGTATGGTGGGATGGCATGTGTTGCGTGTTGTGTGTGAGTGTGTTTGTGTATGTGTGTGTGAGACAACAGCATGGCTCTGGAAGTGTGTGTGTGTGTGTGTGTGTGTGTGTGGGTGCTGGCGCTATAGGCCCATCACCAGCTGCACATTACGGCTGTGTGTGGGGCTCCAGGGATGTCGGGCTGGAACTGTTGTCACATCTTTATTAATAATGAAAGACAGAGTCAGGGGCCCCTCCCTTCCTGTTCTGACTGCATCTCACTGGCCTCAGAAGAACCTTTGCATGGACGGATGTTTAAAGGAACATCGCTGCATCTGTAGTCACCATAGTCACCAGTTTGCATTTATTGCTAAAGCAGAATAAGCAGCATACACGCTATATGTCCATAAGTTTGTGGACATTCCTTTTAAAGAATGCGTTCAGCAACTTTAAGTGGTACCTATTGCTGACTCTCTGGAGCAGATACACATAAAGCTATTGGCACCATGCTGCCTAATAACAGGTGTATAAAGGGTATAAAGACCCCCAGTGGAACTAACTGTGTTCTCTGGAATGATGGACGGTGGAGCTTCATCCAATACTTTTGAGATGAGATTAGGGATTCGGGCTAAGGTAGTGATAATGCATGCAATCAAATCCTCACAGCAATGCTCCTCCAATATGGAGTAGAAAGCCTTTTTCCTGGACAGTAGACACAGTTACTCCAGTAAAAGCATGGTAATCTTTACCATTGATAATTTGCGCTTTTACATAGAATGACTGTGCTGACCACAGTTGGCCAGTCTATTTTAGGCTTCATAGTAGGCAGCTGAGGTTTGGCTGACTCACAGACCAGCTCATGAAAGGTATCGTCAAAATAATAAACCTCACAGGAGGGTATAATCACATATAGCGTATCCGAGCGGAGACGCATTTGTAATTTTCCATCCAGCATCCGGCTGCTGATCACAGCTCATATATTTCACCTCATTTTATATGGAAACAAACAGACAAACAAAGATGTTGGATTATTGCAATTCTCTTTCCTGTGGCATTAAAAGCATGATTATTTCACACTGATCATTTGAATAAATAATCACCCTTTTTGAATCTGCTGCTCATACAAATGAGACATGGCCATTCACACCCAGATCAATTGTGTGGAAAATGTGCCCCTGCTCGCTTAGAACTGTTGATGTTACAAAACGTGACCGTTCTTTCTAATCTAGGCCGACGGTAAATGCAGCAGCTTCAGTGTTGTGCGTTTAAATGGATATTAATTTGACCTTGACTCTTCAAAGCATTCTAAGTAAGTATTACGAAGAGATTTCATTCAGTAAATAAAAATCAGTCATGGACTCATTACTACGGCGGACGATTCTTGTAAATTAAGCCAGGCTCTGTCAGGGTGGTAGAGCAAATAGCTGCTGTCCAATGAAAACATGCATCTTTATTGTAGTCTGTTTATAGTTTTCCCTATGGTTTGAACCCTGTAGCTGCTGTTGTACACTGTGTAAATAATTCTGGATCAATGAACCAATAGAATTGCTCTAAATCACTTGGATTAAACTCTTATCTTACATTGACTTCCATTCAAAGTAAAGAGCCTTTTTGCTTTCTCCTGTAGAGTCTCAATTTTCATCACCATGTGGTAGTCACCGTGTTTTTCATTAGACAGTGATGAAATTGCATCTACTAATAATCTAAATTATATAAATAATCTAAAGTCTAAAAATCTGATTAAGGAAATCGGTTTTGCCCTACAGTGTGAACAGGCCTTTAGAAAGGTTCTTTAGAAAAGTAAAGATGGCTGCTACTACGGCAGGAGGACCAACTGTTGTCTTGGTCATCCACCTTCCTGGGAGTTTCAGTTCCAGCCCACATTAAACACACTGTCTTCAGCTAATCAAGGACTCATCCCATTAGATCATATCCCATTAGAATTCAATGGTTGCCCACCTGTCCGGCCTGACACTTGCGGAAGACTGGCGGTCAGGGTTTCCTACAACCTGCCTTAAACCAGTTGCCCACCCTCTGTTCATATATTGAGGTTTACATGGACTCAAAGAATTAGTCTTTGAATTGCTGTCATTAATGTTAATATTCTTTTTATTTATTTATTTGTTATTTATCACAAATATTGTCATCATTACTTTATTAATATCACAGCTTTATTAATTTACTTCTAGCACGTATTTGATTATATCAATGCGCCTGAGCTCAACAATGGGCTTTTGTGGTGGACTTTTTTACCATTTACCATTGGTCACTTCTAAGTGCTGTTGACCAGAGGAGGATCGGTCCTGCTTGTGAGGGTTTTGTCCTCCGTCTTTGAGAGACTTTTTTCTTGCCACTTTTGCCTTTGGCTCACTCACTTGGGACCACATTCAACATTTGTGTTAGACAAATATGGAATATGGCCTCCACGTCTGTACAGTGAACACACTGCAAAACATATGCACAGTGATACAAATTTCTTGTGTGTGTGAACATACTTGGCCAATAAACCTGATTCTGATATACTGAACACACATGCCCAGAGCGGTGGGCAACCTTTGCTTGTTTAAGGGGGTCAACAGTGGCAGCTTTCACAACACTGATTTGCTGAACTCAGCACTTTGCTTTTGAACCATTGATACGAACCAGCTTGACTCTTCAGAAATATCACAAACAAATCAGTCCTGGACCCGTTCCCACTGCAGTCAGTTCTTGTAAATGAAGCCAGACGGCTGTGGCTGTGTTAGGGTGGTAGAACAAATGCACTCCTTTATAAATGGTACCTTTGATAATCCATTATCACTAACTGACTGTAATATGGCAGAAATCAAAGTGCTTCTTTGATTCCATCATAGATTATCGCTGTCTTTAATTGCTTCCTTTGAGATTAGTGTCATGAAAGCTGAACAATGTTAATTTGTTTAAATATAGACCACACTCATAAATGCTTGGTTTACATAATGAAATTAACACTAAGATATAAACATGAACTCCTCCTCTGAAGAATGAACAGACATTTTTAGAAGTGTTGGACTGAATGATTTATAGCACAGCCTCCATCTAATGAAGGCACTGTTTTCACTATTCTTTTAGACTTTTAACTCCCGCAGCTGGTTTACACTGCAAGAACATATCCTCTCTATCCAGCAAAAACCTTGTATCTTTATGTTTGTAATTTTTCAATGTTTTATATGATCTGAATGATTTTCATGACAATTTTCATGATGAATAGACCAGTATATATGCTCCAAAATTACTTATTTTACATTGACTTCCATTAAAGGTTAAACAATGTAAATCTTGCTTCTCCTGTAAAGTTTCCATTTTGGAGATACAGGACTGTTGCATGTATTTTTATAACCTATATCAGATGAGATGAAAACTCATGAACAGTGGAAGTTCAGAAAATCAATCTAGGGAGAGTCAATAAAGTCAGTGTGGGCAGATTCTTCTTTTGAGACCCTACATGTTTTATTAACAGAGGTCAATCAAAATAAAATATCATTTGTGTTCTGCTGATTTCATATGGTATTTGAGCTTGGATCCCAGTGATCGTCACTAAGCTCTTATGCTAAGCTCTTATGGTGTTATATATGACAAAAACAATGTGTGAGAAATGTTACTTACAACACCTAAACGTTCCAACCAGCTAAATGTTTTAAATGTACATTTGATACATTTTAAATTGTAGGAAGCTGGTGGGGAAACGGTGGGTCTCTTTTAACAATGTTTTCCTGAGAATTTTCTTAAATTCGTCATTGAAAAAAGTCAGATTTAGAATGTGTTTAAAGCTCAGAATTGTTCTCAGCTCTGCTCTTATAATGATGGACCCCATTATCTTTATCAACTGAAAAATTCCAAATAAGAAAACACTAGAGAATGCAAAATCGGTTCATGGTTATTATTCAGCCAACCCCCAAATATATGAGACACATAATAAATTTGTGATTGGATTGCTGCTAGTTTTCTTAAATTGATCTGCTATCCCACTTGTCTTATTTATGTCTACCCTTCTTATATTCTAGATTTTAATATTATTATTATTATTATTATTAGTAGTAGTAGTAGTAGTAGTAGTAGTAGTATTTTATTATATATTCATAATTGCTCTTTGGGTGTAACTGGGACCTTGAGATCTCAATTCCATCCACCCTATGTACAACATGTGATGTGAATGACAATAGTCAAGTCTCCTTGAATTCTTGAAGGTGGACCTGAGGTGTGTTGGACCAGGAAACCACTACAATGTACAGGGCAGGGGGTCCACCTTGGGAACCACTGCTATACACTCATGGTTGCCAAAGTCTCGAATGTTTCTTTCTTTCTTTTTTATTCTTCTATACATGGTACATATGACTTGTAAACCCAGAAGAACTTACAGTAGATCACAACTGCTATAACACTCCAGCACTCACCTCCTCACAGCCATTCATTATAATAAAGCAAAGTAAGAGGTGAAGAATTTACTCCTAGATCAAAATGCCAACAAAAGAATTCCTGAATGTGAGCAAACACCACCGCACAAAATAAGCCGCAATTAGGGACACAATTGCAGCGTTCACATTGTATTCCCCGTAATGAAATTGGCAGAAGTGTCTGTTTTTGATCTTTGAGTGGAAATGGCAGTGTTCAAGAAAAGTTCCTAATGAAGACAGGTCTGCCCTAGATCGGCTTTCTTTCTATCAAGATTCTCTCTGCAGTTTATTTGCGCAGCTAATTGACGTTTTGCTAATGTCTCAAGGAAATCCTTGGATATCCCCTCTGTGCTGCTGAGTGCATGCTCATTATCAGAGCATATGACACTGATACTTCATTCAATTTCATAGTTATGTGTGCAGGCGGCACTAGAACATCATAGCAGACAGTATTTTCAGCTACATTGAGAGATGTAAAGCCAACCAGAGAGAGAAAAAGTGGATATCCAAGTCATCGGGAGATTTCCACCTATGGTTTCTAGCAGTTTCCATGAATCAACACCACAAAAGTGTCAGAAATCAATACTGTGAGTGTTAACTTTAACACTCACAGTCTTAAATGTACCAAAGAATGCATTTATTGAGTATTTAAGGTGTCCTTTGATATAAATAGTAAGTGACAAAAGCTCAGATGTGATTTCACAGGCCTGTTTACCACCCTGTTATTTGACTTCACACTGAATGATCACTGATTTTCTTTTTATGGTGGATTCATGAGCAATTTGCTCTGATTGACTGTCAGATTTATGTAGCAGCTCACAGGAGCCATAGAGTATAGCATGGCTTTGTTTTAGCACTGTAACAGTGTGAGGTTAGCTAGCTAGCTGAAGAGATTGTAGGGATAGCTTTTAGCCCAGCACGGATACCCACAGCAGTCCTTCCCTGAGCAGTGTTTCTCCTTGTCAGCTACTCTTACTAGTGTCTAGCCTAGCCTGGATCTCACTGTGGCCTTTCTCAGAGCAAAGCTTTCCTGGTTAGCTTCTAGCCTAGCAGATATACCCGCAATGGCCCTTCTCCACTTGCTTTTTGTAAATTTTGAAGGTGTAAACATATTGAGTCAAGACTATTGCATAACAGTTCTGGGATTTTAGAATTGGCCTGTTTTATTGCTTGGTTTTACTGGTTTTTGCATGTATTTGTGGTTCATTTCCATTTACCCTTATTATTTAAGTACAGTTAATACAGTTTTCAATTCTAAGGTAACTTAAAATCTCCAGATGTTTTAAAGTGTCCCTTTTAACTACTGACTGAGGAACAGATGCACTGCACACCCAGAATGCATTCTGCTCCTGAAAGGCAAGCATTGTGAATGGAACAGGCATAAGATGAGCAAACACAAGCTTTATATGCCGTGTACATGGAAAAATGCAAAATGCACTTCCCTATTTCATAAACATGCTTTTGAGGGAGGATCGTGCTAAACGTGGAGGGATTGCATAAGAAATGGGTGAAGATGCTGGTAATGTAGCTGAGTACACGCTCCACTCAATTACTGAACTTTCACCAGCCGAGTTGCACAAACTTCCTCACCTTTTAAAACCAGGTGTAAATTAACGAAAGTGTCTAAAAGCTTGTTTGGGAGATTTCCTTTGACAGTGACAGCCGTCACAGCAGCCAGATGCAGAGGTGTCGAGGGTGCGCTGAAAGAATATTTAGCAACAGAATAATCCTGTTTCAACAGAGTGCCACTTTTTCAGCTCTCACAACTCCACTGGAGTTTGCCTTCTGACTCGCGTGGTCTTGACCTTCTGTGTTATTGTTTTGTTTTCCAGTTTCTACCCGAAATAAAATCACACAGTGTTGGATGTTTTGATGGGAAAATGCTTTTTAATTTTTGCTGTTACTGGATTTGCATTTTCTATTCTGTTCCGAACTTGTTGACAGCTCAAGGGTCTGCATTTGCACTTCAGTTCCTCACTTTTACAGAAGCTACACACTAGCTTCATAGTAGTTTCAGGACAATTCAGAATGCATACTAAGAAATTGAGAGTAAATACTAAAAATGCATTGTGGGCACTGAGGAATTGATAGTAGATACTTAATAATTTATTGTGGAAATATATATATATATATATATATATATATATATATATATATATATATATATATATATATGTATGTATATATATACATCTCCACATATAGTATTGAAAATTGTAAAAGGTTTGATTTTGAAACATATTTTTATTAAACATAAAAATACACACTATATATATATATATTTATTTATTTATTTATTTATTTATTTATTTATTTGGTCACATTTTACCATGGTCAATGGTCATGTGAAAATGGCCATGTATTCATGAAAAATCTTATATTTAAACTTCTGGAGTAAAACAGCTATGCTTCTGTTCATTGGCTCGCGCTCCAGCTTTGAAGCTGAAGGAACGTATAGCATGTATGGCTAGCTGAGGCCGTTCATCTCGCCAAAGAGTTAATTCAGCTTTTCTTAAGCATATTTATCTAAGATAACAAAAAAGGACATTGTGAATCTTAGCTGGCTAGTGGAGGACGTCGATGCCAAAGAGCTGGTCTCCATGGAGAAAAACTTGTACACGACGATAGCAGGTTCAAGGGCAGGTTAGCGCATCTCCACTGTGCAGGATTGTCCTCTGTGTGGATGACAGAGTAGCCATGATGGTGCTCTAAAGCAGGAGGCTGAGAGGAGTTGTGCTTGAGAACTGAGTGGGATTGATTCGTCTCACAGCGGCCTGGGCTGCGGATCACCCCGATCATAGACACACATGAGTTGCTCTAGGTCTAATCAATGTCAAATCAATCAGTCAAGACTGCCTGTACTCACCCGAGTCCACCCTCACTCACACAGACACACCAATTCATGTACTTCATATTAGAGCGTGCCATTTGTTTTCTCAACAACATCCTTAAAAATAAATATGCCAGAGTTTTTTTAGAGCACCGCTGAAGAAGAACCACACTGGACCCATACAGAAGCTTTCAGGGAATAGATAGATAGATAGATAGATAGATAGATAGATAGATAGATAGATAGATCACTTTATTTATCCCACAGGGAAAGTCAGTTTTTACAGCAGCAAAATCAAACAAGAGAGCAGCATGATAGAGGCACAGAATCTCTGTAAATAAGACATATCAATGTGATGAGCCCCTTTTAAAAGCAGCATTATGTAGCATTTTTCAGAATCACATTGATGCTCTACTGACTGCAACAGGAAGAATAGCGTTGCGTTGCTACTCTGGGCTCGGCATACTGCTAACTGTACTACCATGTAACGCTCATAAGAAAAGCTGTAAAGCTGTGCAACCCGAATCATACTTGTCTTAAATCCTATAACATCATCTTGCCACCTCAGTCAACATTCTTCTTTACCTTCAGCCGATGATTCTGTATCTCTCAGCTTGTCCAAAAAAGGCAGGAGATCATTATTTTGCACTAGGATTTAGTTTTTTGCTACTTTATACTTTTCTTTTCTAAGGGGTCAAATTAATTATATTATTAATTTTATTAATAATATAAATCTAGATTTATATTAGATACCTAGATTCTAAATTTAAGGGAACTCTTCTCATCCATGAAGCTCATATTCAGACAACTCTCAGGGGCATTTGATTAACTCATTAGTGGCTTTTGCACAAACTGGAGGAGAACCTGCAATTAGTTTGAGCTGTCATTAAAGCAAACTAGGAAAAAATACTATTACTAAGAAACCGGTTTGCTGTAATTGTTATGCTGTAATTTATAACAAAAAAATTGCAATAAATTGCACAAAGAAAATAGAATAGTATTTTTACTACTGATCTCAGACATTTGGACCCAACTGTATCTACAGTCTTATGCAAAAGTGTAGTCACCAAATGAATCTAATTAATTTGACAATTAACAGGGACATACTTCTACACACTCTAAAGCAGAATTATGGTTTATTTTTGCTTTAACTTAGAAAATTAACAGAATGTGTCCCTTGACTGGGGGTACCTAATTATTTACAATGGACTGTAAATGGTGTATTGCTTCTGTCCAATGAAAGACAGTTTAGACAGTTTAGTTTTCTCCATGGTTTGAACCATGCGGCTGATTTGTACACTGCGTATTTTGCATTGACTTCCTGTTTTTAGTGTAGCTGAGCATTTGCAGTGAAAAGGAATAGAAAGAAAAACATAAATAAAAATACAAAATTATTAAAGCTCTGTCGAATCTTTCTTTTATTTATTCATTCATTTTAGATCTGAAGCACAGTATATTCCTGGCTTGTAACTCACTTACACAGTTACTCCCAAACTCACATTTAGCAGGCATTTATTAGTACTCTTTTAGTACTGATTTTGGTGCTTTGCATCAGTGACACTGCATGTTCTTTTTAAATAGTAAAATAGTGGTAAATTCATGGTGTATTGTTACACCATTCTGTAGCAATTTTACCAATTTTACCTTAGGCTTTTACCTTAAGTTTTAACTTAAACTTTACACCCAAGCCAAGGACATTTAGAAAAGGAAGAGGTTTCAGTGTATACCAACTCCACTCCTCCCAATTTTTAGGTTTTCTGAGATTTCTTTTTTTTTTTTTTTTGAAACAGCAACTTGATTCTTCACAGTAGGGGTTTGGTTCACCACCAAAACACATAGCTCAGTTTGATATGTCCGATCGTTTTGATCTCAGAGTTTACCTGAGCTTTGATGAAATTACCGGCTTAAAAAAAATAGAAAAAGAAAAAGTAGTCGAATGATCCATGTTCTGCTGGCGCGATCCCTAATCACAGAGCTAATTTCTACACTCAGTATCTGAAGCCTGAAGGGGGAAATTGGATAAATAAGTCTTAGTTCATTAAGGAAGAGGGAGGAACCTCATGAATCAGGAGGACATTATGAGCTCAGATTTCTCTCGCTCTGGACCTCCAGTTGACCTTCCCACTCTGCAGGCGGAATGGCAGTTTGCAAGGACTTTGGCATCAGTATGTGAGGCGCAGCGGTGGTTGGAGTGTAATGTGGACCATGTAATAGAGCACATACTTTCTGAAGTCTGGTGACGAAAAGGGTCATAAATGTTCCCCTCAACTAAGCAGGTCTAAGGATTTGTGCGAGCTCCCATATGCTTTCTAAAGCACCACTGTGGGGTGAGTGGGGTGGGGGGTGGTGTGATGGTGGTTGATCCATTTGTGCCCAGAGCTTCTCGGCTTTATAGCTTTGATTAAAGGAGACGATGGAGAGCCCTCCTCCCTCAGTCTGATGACACAGGCTATTTGCACCTCTCAGCTGCTGCGCAAAGGAGATATGCCATTGACCCCGCCTTAATCTCATAATTTCCTCAGAGTGCCTGAAAAATGGTTTATCTCTAACCAACAGCCACAGAATAGCACCTGTCAATGATGTTGTATTCATACCCTTACCTCTGCAGGAAAGGAAGTGAAGTTTGGAAGGTAGGGAGGCCGAAAAGAAGCAATTCCTCTGTTTCACAAATGCAAATCAAAAGTTTTATTAGTCTCGTAACGGCTCAGGCAATTTTCCAAACGGTGCAGCTTGGTCAAAAATATGAAAAAAGTTAGTAAAAAAAACAGTAAAAACCCACCCAGTTCCAGAGTGTAAAATAAATTGCATTCTTTGATTCTGCCATTCAGGTTAATTTCATGGTGGCACTTTAGAAAGCACTCAGATAAAGAGAGAGAGAAAAAAAAACCTTGGTGCCGCTAAAGTTGCCTAAAGTGGGTCATGATGAAGTTGTGGGCGGGTCGAGTGTTAAAACGGGGCTGATAGAAGTACAGCATAAGGAGAAAGCTGTGCTATGACATTGAATATATCTGCATTTATTACAAGAGAGCAAAAAAAAAAACACCTCCTAAAAACGCTAGGGGCCATAATTTGCTTATAATAAGTGAGACCATTTTCCCAGTGCTAAATGTGACTCATTCTGTGTTTCTCCCCTGAACTTTAAATCACACAGCTGCTTAGCAGTGTCTTTAGTAGAGAATTTTTAAGTGGATTATAGACGTTATTGAACAATGTACAAATTTACTACACATTCTGTAAATATATACACTAATATTGATTTACAATATGTATTCATTTATATTTAGATGCCACTTTTGTTGCAGTTATGATGGTAGCATAAGAACTGTTGAAAAAGCTGTATAACAGGGTGGCCAGCTCCAGTCTGGGAATGATTTCCCAGCACAGTCTGCTGATTTCCCAGCTCTAAATTGTCCATTAAACCTTGTGATGAGCTGAATCAGGTGTGTTTGAGCTGAGAAATAAGCAAATTATGCTGGACTATAACTGCCAAAGCTGCCAAGCACCTGAACAGCCTAAATACATATTACACTTGTGCATTTATCTATCTACCTATATATATATATATATATATATATATATATATATATATATATATATATATATATATATTCAAATCCACATTACTGTCATCTCCAGCATCTCCAGTGCAGAATACAGTAGGGTGGTATGGTACAATAGTGCAAGGACAATAGACAAAACACAGGTCAGAGTGCAAAAACAATAAGTACAAATACTATAAATATACAAATATGTGCATGTGCAAATGTGTGCATGGACGTTTAGCACAAAGACTGGGTAATTAAGGTCCAGACCAAGTTACTATACAGTAAAATGGCATAAATATGTAGAGCAGTAATGTGCTGTGCATCCAAATAAAGAGTAAACAGGGAGTTCAGGAGTGTATGCTGGCGTAGACCAGTTTGGTTATGTAAACAAGGTATACAGTGCAGTAATGAGTATAGCAGCTAGTGCTCAGGTTAAGAGAAGAGTACACAGCTTAGGTGCAATAGAGGGAGTTCCAGTTAAAGTGCAGAGTGCATACAGTTCCTGAGCTGGTGGAGCTCAGTGTGGGTATCATGAGTGACCTGGAGGATCAGTGTGATCAGTAGCTGTCTGTATGTGTGTGTACGTATTCAGGTTGAGGATGGTGTTGCTATTGAGACCAGTCTAACAGCATGTGGGAAGAAGCTGTTCTTGAATCTAATGATTCTGGCTCTGATGTTCATGAACCTCTAATTTTGGAGCATTTCTACTGGTCCAGACTGAAAACCTGTGATCCTATTTAACACAGTTGATTTTATCGGAACGTCGAGTCGAGAAAAAGACTGAGTTAAGGCAGCTATCCTGACCACCATTCACCAAACGATCGAGATGATGGTAGTGCAGCAACTCTAGCAAAATACACATGATTTCATTCAGACACTAGAAATCAGTCTGTGGCAGTGACATCACTTGAAAAATGGCTTGAAAAGGCAAACATTAGACTGTAAATGTGTCACTAATTTCTACAAACCAACTGTTTTAGTAATTAAACAAACAAATATTTTGTAATGAAACTATAATTACATAAATAGAGCAACAGAAATTAGCAGACATACACATGAATGTGTTAATCAATCCAGTTGTGTAGCTTGAGATCACGATTGTGGGATGGGGAATTAAAAATAGCTTGTATACTGTCGTATATTGTGTATTAAGGACAGTAGGTATAGGCTTTCACTGCATTAATAGCAATCTATTGGTGAGCCACACAGTATTTAATCATCTCTGTAATCATGGCTTCATCGCACTGAGCAAACTGTAAGTGAATCCTTTAATTTAGCTGTAATTAATTTCAGATTTAAAGAGGGACAGCCAACCAGGCCAATTCCCTTGAATTCTCTGAATTGGCAAAGAGGGAGTATCTTTTTGGCTGATTGTTCTTTGTGATTTTTTTTCTTCTAAAACACTTCTTTAATCCTAAAAATAGCAATACTCAACATTTTGGGAGCAGCAGCAGGGTACCGTTTAGAATACTTTTGATTAAGTCATGCATTTCTGGCTGTAATCACATGGAAGTGCTCCCACCATGACCGAATCAAGATCCCAAGCTATAATCCCAATCAATATTATTGCACAATAATATCCATTAGTTTTGTATTTTTGTATTACATGTTGAGTCTATGAGTTCTCTGCAAAAGAGTGCTCTGCTCCATTTTTTTTTACTTTTTGGAATCATGTAAATCTGGCAGTTGTGTCACAATTTTAAGATGAATTGACCAATAGGAATGCTGCAAAATGACTTGGAACTAAATCTCATTACATTGACTTTCATTGAAAGTTAAGAAGGTTTTTTTTCTTTTTGAGAATCAAGTTTTTTTGGTGAAATTTATTATATGCAATATCTCTGATGCAGTTTTTAGAGGCATTAAACTCTTTAGGCATCTGGTTCCTGTGACCACCATTGTGATTCAACAATTTTGCCTCTAGAGAATTGAGCATTTCATACCAAACATCTCTTATTAGCTTGTACATCTTAATAAATTCTGATGGGGCTGAAAAATAGTGTTGGAATCCACTGGTTTGCTTTCACACTGAAGAATCCCATACAAACTGCGGATTGATTGAACAATTTCGGTGCACCTTTTTATGAAACGGTAAGGCCTAGGTTCAACCGTTTATTGACTTTTAATATTTGCAATGGATACAAACACTCCAGAAGACCATAGATTTGTGCAGTCATGGCATTTTACTGTGCGGGAACATCGGCAAACAAGGAGCCATTCTTGTAGGAGTCCACTTGAAGCTAACCATAGACCAGTAATTTCAGTAGGACTAGAGATCAGTACTCAGGCCCTGGATCGAAAACAGCTTTCACACTGGACCAAAGTTCAACAAACTTGTAAAATAAGCAGACCTGGGTTTAGAAAAAGCTCTAGTGTCAAAACGGCCAACATGAATGCAGGGGCAAGAAATACCAATCTTGCATAATGCTGCTCCATCACTTTTTCACAGCCCTAGCAGATTCATTTAGAAGTAAAAGAAGATGTTTGGTGTCAAATACTCCCCCCCCCCCCCCCCCCCCCCACCCTAAAGAACACGCTTTACACATGCATTTCTGGACAAGCTGAGACATACAGAACTGTCACTGAAAATATAAGAAGCATGTGGACTGATTGACATGTGGTAAAACAAGTAATATTCTACAACATATATGATGCAGGTTCTCGCAAGTGTTGTCTTGCCTGCTTCACCAAACTTCCCTAGTGCAGTTAGCAACTATAGAGGCGCAATTCTCTTTATGACAGTCAGTGGAGCACCAACATGATACTAAAGCTGCTATTTCTATATCCAATGCTACATAATGTTGCTTTAACATGTGCAAGAAAACAATACCATGGTCTACGAGATACTATTTGTGAGGGAGACAGTGTGCAGTCCTATCAGCAACTAGAGACTCATCAAATCTGAATATTCGTCCATTCGACAGTCATAGCAAACATGAAGTTAATACAAGTCTTAAGCTCTGAAAGCTTTCATTGAGAAAAAGTCCTGAATAATAGACTCAGACTCTGCTGCCCTAGAGCTTTCTCCTCCCCTGCCTTGCACACTGCACTGCCTCCTGTTTACATGCGCGAGGTGATAATGGTAAAGTTGCATGAAAGTATAATTTTTCATCCCCCTCTGCCAGGCTGCCTAAATTAAGCTTATTCAAGGTTGGATGTGCAGCTGGGGATCGAAGGACAGGATCTTCCATCAGTGCCTGGAGATGTATCTTATTTCCAGATAGGCAGCGCTGTATGATGCTGCTGCTCTGGCTCACTTTATGTACTCTGCTTCCAGTCGCTGTCTATTGTACATAGCCAGTGACAGCACTGGTCACTATCCCGCCTCAGAATTGTATGTAGAAAATAAACCTTTCTTGGATATGACAAATATGAGGAAATAAACAGCGGCTGCCTCAGACAACATCTCTGAAGGGATGCATTTATAGGAGAAGGAAAACATATTGTGGACTGTAATGTATGTTGAAGCACTCAGATTTTATTCCAAATACATTTTATTGATTTCCACATGTTCACCAAAAGTGAATGTCTTATAAAAAAAAAGAAAAATGAAAATTTGAATATTGTGAATAGAAACAATTATATATCATATTATATATCATATTATATATAGATTATCTATGATATAGGTATATATATATACATTATTGATAATAAAAAACATGTATCTTCAAATGTTCGGCATTGTAAAATGATTTCTATTGGTCTATTACTTCAAAATTATTCAAATCATGGAAAAGGCAGCAATATATATAGCAATATAGCAATATATATATAGCAATATATATATAGGCAGCAATATATATATATATATATATATATATATATATATTTATATTTATATATATATATATATATATATATATTGGCCAACCAGCAGCACCAGTGGACGGCATTTTCATGTGAATCCTAAAATATGTATGAATATCTCTGGCAAATGTTATGATTTTCTTGGGGTGAACTTTCCTGAGATATGTATACATTTTAAGAGATCTAGCTGTGCACAGAGCTCTGACCACAACCAAATCCAGCACCTTTGGGATGTACTGAAGTGCTGATCTCAAGCCAGGCCTTCTCATCCATCAGTCCCCAAACCTCACCAATGCTCTGAATCCCTGCAGCCATGTTTCAACATCTCGTGGAAAGCCTTCTTAAAAAAGAAGAGCCAGACACAGAACCAACCGCTGGCTGTTAATAGGTCCTGAGGTGGCTCAGTGTTGGGAGAACTGGTTAATTGCTCACAGGGTTGTGGGGTCAACACCCATGTCAGCTAGGAAGAAACTGGTGGGCCCTTGTGTGCAGGACTTAAACTACTGCAAGTTGAAGTTGCAGATGAAACTTGTTGAAACCTGGAAAGTAATTTGCAGCACTGGCAGTTTGGTGGGCAGTTAGAGCCCCAGACTTCAGGCTAAAACCTTAACCTTCTCTGCTCCACGGGAGTCTTAGCATGGCTGACTCTGCACTCTGGCTTTTTTAAGCTGGGAAATGCAATGAGAAACCTTTATGAGGGTTTATTATTCAGTTATTAATCCTAATGCAGGCACTGTTGTGAATTATTTGGTAACCATTTAGCAAATCTTATGGAGTCCCACAGGGTTCTATTTTGGGGCCTATTAAATTTAAAGTAAGTAAAAGTAAAGTATGGTGAGTTATGAGAGTGACAAATTGTGAGCTTACATAAAGAATCTAAATGGTTAGTGTGGATATGTAAGTGTCTACATACTTAAAAAATCAAAGCATATACATTTATTATAATATTATTAATAATTATTTTAGCTTCTCTTATTCTATTATTCTATATATATATATTACAGAAATTGGTTTTAAACAGATGAAATAATCTCATAAAAGTCTTGTGACACTCTCACAACGAGAAGTAATGGATATTTTGACTAAATCTAAGCTGATTTGACTCAGCAAGATATCTTTTGTGCAGCGTTTTAAGCCGTTTTTAGCTTCGCCTCATCATTTCTCCTGCCCTTCCCTTGCTAGAAATAGGTTATTTGAGCGCCAGTCAGAAAAATTCCAGTTATACTTACTACTGGCTTAACCCCTGAGTTCATAGTCATTTTTCATTGTGGTCACAGAGCGGCTGCTGCGTAAGTGAGTTCCTCAACAGCAGTTTTTTTTTTTTTTTTTTTTTTGTTCCTTCTGGAGGACGGAGTCTGATTTGAGTACAATTCTAGAAAGTCAAGAATGTCTTCCTGATTAAAGAGATACTTCAGGAAGAGAGCAATCTTTTAAGATTATTGCTAAAACTAAGACGGGGGGAAAAACACTGGGGATGAGGATTTAATATTTAGGTTTTATTTCATCCATAAACGCTTGACACGTTTTCTTTTAAGCTCTCCCTTTGGCTGTGCGGATTACACGAGTTAATCTGTATATCTGTAAACCATTATCCCGCATTGCACGACGCGTGTTTACGGCATATTCGCGCAACACAGTGGCAGACTACCTCTGCTCGAGAGATTAAAGATGTGTACAGTTGATTTATTGGAAGTGCTTAAACAAGCTGCTCATTGGCCCAAGGCCGTCTGAGGGCCGTATTGAGATCCATCCTCGGATTACACAATATATCTAGATCCATCTCCAGCACTGGGAGCCAGTGAACTGTTCAATGACTTGGGACAGCCATTTCACAGTCGGCATGTTCTGTGTCGCTCTCTCTCTCTCTCTTGCCCCCCACCCCTTCTCTCTCTCTCTAAAGATAAAGAATGATTTTTTTCTCCCTCGTTCTCTCCCCCGCCCCTCTCCTGTTGTTGAGCTGGCACTGCATGCTGCTGGGAGAGATATAATGCCGAAGTTTGACACGAAAGTACACAGCGGGTAGCAGCGCAGCAACGGTGGCGCATTCCGTGAATGAATATGCTCCCCAAATCAGAGCTGCAAGCTGGCGTTCTTTAGTAGCTCCAGTCCTGAGGATTCTCTTCTATGGCTCTAAAAATCAGAGACCATTGATATTCACCCGAAAAACCAGGAGATGTGGCGGCCTCTTTGGCTGTTCGAGGGTTTAGTCTTTTCTGTGTGCTGGATTTACCATTTCAAACATGGCTGACGTGCGAGATGCTCGACTGTCGACTGTCGACTGTGCCATTGCATCTGTTATTTCTAATTTGGACTGTGCGTCTGACATAAAAAAGCCAAACAGAAAGCCACGGAATGATTTATCAAGACGAGAGACACCACGGCACCTGTTCCCTCCGCTCACTGTGCTGAAATCGCAGAGTTCTGGGAGGTTTCCATGTCGTATTACGGAAAATGAACAGAGTGAAAAAGGGACTGAATATTTTGTAGCACTGAATATATTGAATACAACATCTTGCAGACGTCTTCGTCCATAAGCCAGCCCTTATTCAGGAGCTGTTCTGTTACAGCTATAAACACAAGCCTTACGGCACAGGCCTGGCATGTAGAACAGGTCAGGTATGTGTGAGCTGACCAGTCAGTCAGTCAGTCAGTCAGTAAGACTAAGACCCTCCACTGGTCTATTTCTGTTCGTTCTGTTGACTGCTGATTTATAGCATAATGCAATGATGTGACAATGTACACTGAGCACATATGGAATAGGCTGTCTAATAATGATATGCACTCCAGCATGGGAGTCTCCAGGGAGTCTCATACCAGTCTTATGCCAGTCTCATTAGTAGATTATGCAACAACATGGATACAATCATTTGGGGCTATGTCATAACTGAGTTTTGGGACGAGGACCGTGCCCCGAACTGCTCCTCCTGGCCCTCAAGCCCCTTTAATGACCCTGCTTTTCAATGCAGCTCTGTGTCAAGCAAATGCTGCACCCACCTTAAGTTGTCCATAAGTTAATATAACAGGGTTGTAGCTCCAGTAATTTAGGAAGACAATCATGCAATGGTGCAGAGAAAAGTCCTGTGGATCCACTCATAAACAGTGGTGTACACATACACTACATGGACAAAAGTATTGGGACACCTGTTTTTTCATTGTTCCTTCTGAAATCAAGTGTTTTGAAAAGAGCTGATTCTGCTTTTGTTGGGGTAACTGTAATCTCTACTGTCCAGGGAAAAAGGCTTTCCACTAGACTTTTACACAAAGCATAGCTTGATTCGATTGTACTGGATGGTTTCATGATGATGACACCAAAGGGAAGGACATAGCTTACTGAAAGTGGTCTAAAACTATCCGAAGAGCCATGTGCTTCAGGTAACTATGCTTAATGATCAGCAACCCTGAAACTCAGTGCTGTGTGACAACAGTACAGCGTATAAAGCTGCTGACTTTGGCTTCGACTTTGATATGCTATACTTATATTGGCCAGCATTACCTAGAATGCTGTATCACACCAGCTTCTGCCCATATGCCCATGGGTATTATATAAAGTGGGAGTCTCTTGGAGATTAATGATGCACATTTACGAAATGACCACAGAACGCAAACAGAGGTATTTCTCCATATGTTCCTGGAGACTATATGACAAACGAGCGGCTTGAAATGATCATGAGCGTGTCTTGCGCTTGCGTAACTGCTGAAGTCTTTAATTAAAAAGCTGGGTGACGTTCTCCACCAAAATCAGCATGCCTCTCTGTGGGGAGGAGGCAGTTTATTTCAAAAGTTGGATGACTTTCTCTGAAGCTTCTGAGCGCAAATGACACAGCTCAGAAACGACAAACTCTAAACACGTCTTAACCAGGTCTTACTTTTATCAGAATATCGTCGACATTGCTTCTTTTAGTCAGTCGTTTTTGATCGTTTCTTTGCAGCGGGGAATCAGAGGGACAAACATCCAACAGTACTGAACATGTGACGGGACTTTACAGCTGTCAGCCCTGTGCTTTTGAACACCATTACTTTGGCAGGGTAGCCTGGATCCAGGCAGAAGCCACTGTACGCAAAGACTGAGTGACTTGCTATTTGTGCCAAACTGAGGCTGGGACTGCATCTCCAGAATCATGGTGTAATTGTGGGATGTCTGTGGGATATGTCTTTAATGCAAATGTTTATAATGATGGTGGTCTTGGTCTGCGTGATAATAACTATTCTCAAAACTATCAACAAAGATAGACTTAAACCTTAAACCTTAAACTTAAATCTTAAACTCGGGCTGTTTGGTGCTGTAAGAGGGACGAGCAGTCGATGAGGGACCCCTGAGCTTTAGACCCTTTTTGGTTGTTTGTATCAATCATAATATTGGGGAAAAATATTTTATTAGGTATTATTAAAGACTGTGCTTAAAAAAGATAAATGTTGTTAATAATACATCATTTACTTGTTATTTATGATCTACTTGATTTACTTTTGCTTTTTTATTTTATTTTTATATTCTACCTTATTTTATTTTACTTTTATATATGAATCTTTCATTATTATTATACATATTTGGTTTACTCAAATAGCCAACAAGAATAAGCTTAGTCATAAAGATATTACACAAATTAATAAAATGCAAACCATATTTTTTCCTTGTTGCACAAAAGTATGTATCATAAAGTTGAGTGGGATTTTGGAATTCAGAACAGCCCTTTCAAAACAAACAAACAAACAAACAAACAAAAAACTTTTAATTGGGAATGGTTTTCTCCACCTACTTTTTCTATTAACCACTAAAAATACAAAAATAAAATAAATAGAAAATAAATTATTACAACAAAAATATATGTTTGAAATAGTAATGTTATATAAAAAGGGGGGAAATGAAACTATAATATCCAGTAGTATTATTAGATTATATTCCAGGTCATTTTGTGTAATCCCTATTGGTCCATTTGTCATGGAATGTTCGCAAAATATGATGTTCCAGCTTTTATTTGGTAAAACAAAAAAATTATTCTGGAGAAATAAATTTAAATATATTTATATTGATATAAATGCAGCAAATATTCATTCCATCAACATAACATTAAAAGGATGTTCCAGAAATGATAAAACGACTGCCAAATGAAGGATGTTGCCGCTGTCACTCAAAAACCTTCCAAATGGCAGTTTTACAATGAGGAAAAACCTCTTTTCATTCCAGTGGAAGTCGATGTAAAAAGATCTAATTCTAAGTCATTATGAAGCATTTCTATTGGTCCGTTCAGCACAACAGTTTCTCACAGCGTAAAGAACAACTGCCAGATTTACATTCTGCAAAATGATACAAGGTTTTTGTGTGACATCACTGATATGCAACTTTAGTGGTGAAAATATTTGACATATTTTTGATATTTGATATTTGAGTTTTTAGGTATTTCACACACACACACACACACACACACACACACACACACACACACACGTGCATGTTAATGCTTTTTTTAATGCAGGGTTTTTAAGCACTATCTGCGCCAGCAAAAGCACAATTTGGATTACCAGAGGTTCCAGTAATAGGTCGGCTTAGCCCTTAATGGAGAGGCTTAGGCCCCTCTGTACGTGATTATAACATTCTTAGCTGTGTATTTTCATCTGGCCAGATGTTCGCAAATAAAAACGACTGTGGCCCGTGTTTTCGACAGTGCCGGGCACTGCCCTGGCCGAGCTTTTCGAGACACTCCCAATTACGGAACGAAGTGAAGTGCTGCAGAACTGCTATCGGAAATCTTTTCATCCCATGAAGGAAATCGCAGGAACCATTTTTTTAGAGCTTTGTTGCGGCCTACACACACACACATTGTATACGGGACAGGTCACATCTATTCTCACCCTCTGATCCTGACATTGACTTCCTTTGGAAATGGATGTGATGTGCACAGCGTTATTTTTTAAAATTTGCAAAAGCAGCTCACAGAGCCCCACGCTGTGGGACAGAATACAGAGCAGTGCGTATGCGTGTGTATTACCGAGCGTGAGGAACTGTCTGGGTCACCCGCACGCCACCGATGTTCTCTTAAAGTTGTAGCGCTCACAAGATTAAGAGAGGGGCTCTGACATTTAAAAGCCGAATGACAACAGTGTGCGCACATTAGCCTCGAGCGCTGATGCCTCACTCCATTTCCCCTGCCTTAATATTCTTTGCCCTTAAAACATATCAGAGGTCAGCACATTGGGGAGGGAGCGGTGCGAACACATCCACACGCGCTTTGTTTGATGGATTAGTTGGTAAGCATTTTTTCGTCTTCAGTGCCATTCTCCTTATTAATGTTACTTTCTCAAGTTCATCCGAGGATTAAGTCCGTTCCCTGCTCCGCTCCCGCCGACTACGCCAAGAGAGAATTCCATCTCATGCAGAATTACCATTAACACCCGCTTTCAATAAAAAGAGCACAGCGTTATGCATTTGTGCAGTGTTGAATTGTGCAGCTGTTATAATGCAGCTGTCAAAATGTTCACTTTTACATATGCATTCAATTAATTATTTGTAATTATGCATTTATGGTCCAGTCTAGAACTGCTGTACATTTCAATTATGGAAAGATTTGACTCATCGCCAGCTGTTTCCGTTCGGCTGTTTAAAGCATTGACAGAGTTGACATTCCCCACTATTTTGAGCCTTAGCCTCAAACCAGCTACCACACAGGATGTCTTAATTAACATATTCCATATTCCAAAATACTAAAATGCCATATTATTTATAAAATTATCAAGTAATTTTTGTATTAATGTAAAAACAAAAAGTGCTACTGAAGCCATAAAGTTGGATGGAGCTCCACCATCCATCATTCCAGAGAACACAGTTAGTTCCTCTGCTTCACAGCTCAATTCTAGGGGCTTTATACCCCTCTACTAGTCCACGTCTGGCATTAGGCAGCATGGTGCCATTAGGTTCATGTTCATCTGCTGCAGAGAGTCCTATTCTATTGGCAGTACTTCTCTACAGGGACTAGACAAGCTGTGTGTGTGTTTGTGCATATTTGCACATCTGTGTCAGCAATGGGTGCAACTTACTAGGGGTGTCCACAAACATTTGGACATGTAGTATATGCTAGACAATTGCACAATTGCACAAAATAAAATATATAAAAAATACATTTAACTCATTTATTTATTATAGTTGATTATTTGTGATTATAATTTTAATATTTAAAGATAACTGAAGTTGAATGTATGGATCAGAAGGTGAAGATGTGTGACGAAAATACACACCATACATCAGATGGGAAACTTTCTACTTGCTTGTTTTTTGAAATCCTCCCCACGCCCGACATGACCTCCAGATTTACTCTGCTTTTTGTTCAAGTCTGTTTGCTCGTGTCTGTCTGTTGTTGCATCAGAATAGTCAGACTGAAACATCCGTTCTTGTCTGCTTTATTTGATTCTGCCTGATCTGTATGGCCTCAGTAACATGGACTCCCTGAAGGTGTCCTGTGGTATCTGGAACACCAAGACGTAAGCAGAAGATCCCTTAAGTCCTGTAATGATGTTATGAGGTGGGGCCTCCATGGTCAACTGATCACTGGTTGCCCTTCCTTGGAGCACTTTTGGTAGGTGCTGACCACTGCATACCAGTGGTTTAAACAGTCTGTCGTATTTTCTGATAGGGCTGTTACAGAAAGTAAAACAGGAAATGATGGATGTGTTGGTTTGGATTTTACATCGGAGAGTAAAATCAGATTTGGAGACACATTTTAATGAGAAACATTAAGATTTGCCCATTTTCCTGCTTCCAACACATCAACTTCAAGAACTGATTGTTCACTTGCTGCCTAATGTATCAATGCCATGCTTTTCACAGCACTAGACTGACCACCTGGCTCTTCTGCCACCAGTGTCAGACTAGCTGCCCACCCTCCTGCCACTGCTGCCTGCCTAACGACTGTGTTAGCATTTAAATGGACTCTTGACTGATCTGCCACTACTTATATTACCACCATTAACCATCATTACTCTCATTACTCCGGCCATCACTACTATAAAGATTATATTAGTTATAGTATATTATTATTATTATAATTATTATATTACAATACTAAGATTATGTTGCACAACTGAGCAGTACAACAGTTTTATGGATGGCTCTGTGACTTTTATCAATAATTAATAAATAGTTCTGATCAGAGGAGGACGGATCGGGTCCCCCTTGTTAGTCTTGGTTCCTCCCAAGGTTTTTTCCTCCAGCTCTGAGGGAGGATTTCCTTGCCACTGTGGCCTTTGGCTGCTCACTGGGGGTCTTAGGTTTTTATATCTTGTTGAGTTCTTGTCCTCTTACTGATTCCTGATTCTGGAAAGCTGTTGTGAAAACTGCTATACAAATCAGTTTGATTATATTTGCTATATTTGATTTACGTCGGTGGTTTTAATGAATCATTGCTAATCGGTTTAATTAGCAGGCATTAATATTGTGATTGTATCACCATACACAGTGAGGCTTGGTGAAGAATGCTCTTTTCCATTAAAAATCATTCTTTTTATACAGGTTTGCCAGGCTAATCTACGAGGTACAGAATAGCCGGCAGCACTGTAGAAAGAGTTCCCCTATTTGCAATACCGCAGGCATGAACTTTCCCAGCGTAGCTGCCAGTGATAGAGTTAAGCTGTTGACACGGTTGGGTTTGAGGTGGGAGTGCATTGTGGGTGATTCACTGTGACTCTGCGCGAGGGAGTAATCAATGAACAGAAAGGGGGGAGAGACACAGGCCAACAGCCATTTCTACCTCATAGTGCTGAAGTCATTTCAGAAGTGAAGTCTGCTCCAGTGGCCTGACTCTAAAAACACCTGAATAAAAATCAATTGCTTTGATATCCGCAGCTAAACCTGCTCTTAAATAAAACTGGTCCAGCTCCTCCACAAACTCAGCAGTGCACCAACGTGATGTGCAGAAAGGATAAAGTGCAAGAGAAGCTTGTAAAGAGCTCCTGAGACCCCGGCTGGCCACTGCTTTGCTGAGAGATGGAGAAACAAACCCAATCTTATATATATTTGATAGGAGATGAAAAAAAAACTGGCAAGAATTGAAGAGTAGAAGTTCAATTTAAAGACCACAAATCATGTAAAGGGTTTGGAGATGCTGGGTCCATCTGTAAGTACATTTACTTAATGAATGGACAAGCGTGGGCTAGAGGGGTATAAAGCCCCCCAGCATTGAGCTGTGGAGCAGTGGAGGAACTGTGTTCTCTGGAATGATGGATGATGGATCTCCATCCAATACTTTTGGGATGAGTTGGGGAGTTGTGGACAAGGTGGGGTGGTGGTAATCTAACATCCTGACCTCGTTGACCTCACTGATCTCACTTGCCACTGAATGCAATCAAATCCTCTCAGCAATGCTCTACTCCAAAATCTAGTAGAAAGCCTTCTTTATAGTAATATTCAGGAAATATTCAACTTTTTGATGATACTCTTGACTTCAGAAGAGACAATGAGTGAGGTGTCCCAATACTTTTTGTCAGTAGAATGTCTGTGAGTAAGCAAACAAAAGATAAGATGGTGGAGCTCCATCCAGTACTTTTCGCATGAGGTGGGGTTTTGATCAACCAACAACTTGACTTCACTAACACTCTTGATTGCTGAATGCAATCAAATCCTCACAGCAATGCTCCTCCAAAATCTAGCAGAAAGCCTTCTTCTTCCCTGGACAGTAGAGACAGTCACTCCAACAGAAGCAGATCAACTCTTTTTCTTAAAAGCCTTGATTTTTTTTTAAAGAAATGATAATGAATGAGCAGGTGTCCCAATACTTTATAAAGGCATAGTACCAAAAACAGCTTATTAAATTCCACAGAGTAATAAGAGGTTGGAAAATGAACGATGGCAGCTTTTGGTGCAGAAAGCCACACAAAGTGGACCTCGGGGAAAAGAGAAAAATCCAATCGAACAAAGATGTAAGGTATGGATTCTGTAAGCAAACGTGGTCTACATTCAAGGAGCCAGTCCACACTTTATTTAAAGCATCCATCAGCAAGAAAATGAGACGTAAAGGAAACACGCCGGTAGCTTTATTGTTGTTCCACTGATAACCGCAGCAAAGTCCATGTAGGCAGTTTAAATGCTCTGTGTTTATTAATAGCCATGTTCAGGTTTCCCATAATATGTGATGTAGCAGAGAGCAGCGAAACGAAGTCAGAGAGTGAACGAAGCCTTGGCTGGCCCTGAATGCTAGTTTGCACTAGGCTATTATAAGTAAGTGCAGTGGACAAATGGGGTCCTATGATGCTGACTCAAGCAAATCTTAGAGCCCGATGGAGTGGCTGTGGTCTAGGAGTGTTTTAAAAGCACTGCTGTGCTCCAGAGGATCTCCGCTCATCATCCAGCAGCAACCCAAGAAAAAACACTGGGCGGACGCTGGGTTCCTTGGGAACAGAGCAGTTTCGGGAAATATTGTACGTGATTTAGCGTGGTGGGCATTATTCTAGTGTATGTGACCCTAATATGTTGTTGTACTGCAAAAATAGATTTTCTTATTCAGCAAAATGCCAGTGGATGTAGTTTTGAACAAGCCTCACATACAGTGGGAAGCTTTTTGAGGCCTGGTCATTAAAAACACATTTTTTATGTTTTAAACTCAAAAATATTACTATGCAAATATTATAATACTAATTTCATAATTCATTTAGTGTTTTTCAAATAACTATATTTTTGAAAAGCTAAATAGAAAACAGCAACAACAAAAAAAAATCAGTGGTGTCCAGGAGGATACATCTACAAAGTTCTCCCACTGGTTGGGAATTTCATTGGTAGAACCGAAGGCTCATGAAGTCAGATTAGTCACCAACACAATTAGGAAGTGACATCGGAATCAGCCCATTCACTTTTGATATGGTCCCAGTAGGTGGACCAGTTTGTCTAAGAATATGAGCTGTAGCCCAACAAGGATTCAGTGCCTGGACTCTTTACTGATACTGTAGATTCTTTAGAGACTGCTAGTACAGCCCAGAAATGCTCAAGTGCTTTATCATTAGCGTAGTACCAGCACACTACTAGAATCCTATTGGAGCACTAGAACTAAGTGCAAATGCAGTGATGCATCATAATGCAATGACTTGGAGGAGACGATTGAGCTGCATTGATTTTAGGATGGTAGAATCATTTACCCAATAAATCAATTAGATAGTGTGTTATAGTGGTTTTAGCAGGGTTAGGAACAACAACAGCAAAAATAGAAGACTACTACACACCACAGTGGCTCAGTACTACTTTATATATTAGGTTTCTTTGTAGTTCAACTGTAGTAAATATAGCTATGATGTAGTAAAACTGTGGAGCTGAACTGCAAGGGATCTATTCACTGTTAGAAAAATGGATTACAGTGGTGCTCTACTACTCAGATCAGTACATAAGTGTGTCTCAATAGCTGTAACTGCTTATTCTTTCTTATGTGATCATAAATAACAACATAAGGACAACTGCACTTATTATAACTGCTGCTTTTCTTGTTGCTGCTCAAACTAAGTGGATACAGCCATGTATTTACATCAGCAGCGCTACTGTAATGCATCTGTATCAGTGTATCAGTTACATTATAATTACATGGATTTCTGAGTAACTACACAGCTGTTGGAGACACCTAATCTGAAGTGGGACAAATGGCTCTAGTACAATATGAGGACATCCCCAAACGTTGAAATATTCAGTGAAGGATTGAGTACTTATGATAAGCCTTATTGTTCTCCTAAGCTTTATCAACTCCTTGGAGGATTTTAAAAGGTTTGCTAGCCCAGATATCGCAAGGATTGATTAACAGCTTAGAGGTTGGTTACCTCAAGGTAAGATATGAGTAAAAGGAAAGTAATGGCTGCTATTCAACGTATCTTTTGATTATCTCCTGCACTTTGATTGCTGGGAATGACTGCTATTCAGCACAGTAGCTCTGGATAATCTATAACTTTTGGTCAGTTAAGTGTTATCAACTCTTGGAGCTTTTGAAAATTATGATAGCATAGGTAATCCCAAAGATTGATTAAAAGCTTAAAGGCTGGTCTTACTTCATTTTATTTTATTTTTAGAATGCTCCTGTAATGCTCTCATTTGCTTTATGTCTATATTATTCCATTTTGCTAAGCACTTTGAATTGCCTCTGTGTAAAAAAGGTGCTATACAAATGACCTTGCCTTGTCTTGCCAAGCAATAGTCGTAATAGTATCAGCAGTAGGTCAGGGTTGGCAAGCAATCTAACATCACAGTGCTTAATTTGGTGCATTACAGTTCATACAGCATTTAATTGATGTGTACAGTCATATTAACTGTATCTTAAGCATTCTATAATAGCTTATAAAGTAGAGAATCAGCTTTTCAACCCAGGACTCCCTATATTTTTGAAACACTAAATAGAAAACAACAAAAAAAAAATCAGTGGTGTCTAGAAAGATACATCTACAAAGCTCTCCCACTGGTTGGGAATTTTATTGGTAGAGCCAAAGGCTCATCAAGTCAGATTAGTCACCAACACAATTAGGAAGTGACATCGGAACCAGCCCATTCGCTTTTGATATGGTCCCAGTAGGTGGGACCAGTTTGTCTAAGAATATGAGCTGTAGCCCAACCAGGATTCAAGTGCAAATGCAGTGATGCATCATACATACATTTGTCATTTTCATAATTTAATTACTATAGCATTTTGCCTAGATTAAAATTGTCAGTCTATTTAATAACTAGCTGCTATGTTGCTGAAGTCCATATTTGTCATGCCGCCGTATTCTCCCACCACTTGTCGACAGCATCAACTACAATTCTCATAATTTCCTGTCTCATGATGTCACCATCACACCAACGACCTCAGCCAATCAATGCTTATCACACACACCTTGGCGAAGTATTGCCAACCCTGGTTGCATACTGAGTGTTATTAAGCTCCTTATTATTTGCCTTAGTGTCTTGGATCCCTGCTTTGTCTGCCGGTTACTGATTTCTGGTTTTGCCCTTTTGGATTGGTTCGCCTGGTTGTTTATCTCTCTGGTTTTGTCTCCTGGATTGTTTATGGTGTCTGATTTAGTCTCGCCCATGTCTGCTCTGTTAGCTTTGCTATTTGTGCCTTGGTTCCTTACCTGTACTACTAATTCTGTGCACACTCCTTATCGTCTGCGAGCATCTGGTTCATCACCTCACATTACAATATTTCGATAGTATAGTGTACATACACATTTACTTTTCCATTGAAGGCATTTATCAGATGCTCTTATCCAAAGCCACTTGTGCCTCACTGTTTACCCTTTTTCCCTCTTAGCTTAGACACTACTAAATACAGAAGTGAGTCTGGAGACACAATACTCTACACACTCTACACTCTGCACACTGAGTATTCTCTGAAGAGGAGGGTCTTGGGTCTGGGTTTGAGGACAGCGAGCGTTGGACTCTGCTGTTCGGACGCCCAAGGGAAGTTCGTTCCACCACTTCGGTGCAGGACAGAAAAAAGTCTTCCGTGGATCTTAAAGGACTCTCAGTACAGGTCGGATTTTGACCATTGCCATCAAGTATGGAGGGGCTGGCTGGTCCAGTCTTGGCTTTGTAGGCCAGAGTCAGGGGTTGAACCTGATGCGGGCAGCAGCTACAGGAAGCCAGTGAAGAGAGAATGCAGCAGAGGAGGAGATGAACGTGGCTGAAGTTAGAAACACTGAAGACAGTCTCCGCTGCCATGTTCCAGTTACATTAATGCCTATTTCTAAATCATCCCAGAACCATTTATTGATTTCCTAAAGAATTGCTATG
This sequence comes from Salminus brasiliensis, assembly GCF_030463535.1. NCBI lineage: Eukaryota > Metazoa > Chordata > Actinopteri > Characiformes > Bryconidae > Salminus > Salminus brasiliensis. The sequence goes on along the minus strand of NC_132880.1, from coordinate 47,336,529 downwards.
AAGACAGTTGTGAAGTCAGGGATTCACAGCCTGCGCAGACACTGCTGTTTCGCTGCTGTTCCAGGCCTAGCCTGCCGGCGGCCGAGGTTAGCTGCTACATGTCGTGTTTGATGTCAGTCTCTGGAAGCTTGTTGATGGGGACGCGCGCCATATGCTCTCTGATTTAGCAGGCTTTAGCGGCTGTGCCTACAACTTTCCCATGCGCTAATGCACACCCTTCATTGCTGTCACTCACGCCGAGGCCTGTGCCGTGGTGGAAGCTGGAGCATTATCGTCTGTGGCCACCAGTCAAATCTTCCTGAGTAGCCGGATGAGTGCTCGTCCTTGTTTTTTTTTTTCCCTGCTATAAAATCTATCACATCCAATCTGTCATATTAATCGGTTCTGCTTAAGTGAACCAGATGTGCTCGATTTTCTGGATATAAATTGTAGCCTTAGTTTCAGATGTACCCAGGTGCGACGGCCAATTACTGGTTGAGCTTCTTGTTTTTGTTTTTTTTGTTTTCCCTTTTTTTAATGCCAATAAATTCTCCCCAGCGACATTGAAAAGATAAAGAGGCGGACTGATCACTTCGCTGGTGTACTCAGTGGTGCTCCTCGGCGCACTACCACGCCACGCATACACTTGTTTTTGTAATCACAGGCTATCGAGGGCTGTTGTGAGCAAATTGTATGTGTGTAGCCTGAAGCGCTCTCAGCGGCTCGTCCAAGGGGACATAAACAACACGAGTGTGGAACGTCAGGAAAGAAACTGGATAAATATTCAAATGACTGGCAGGTTGCTGTAGTCCGGTTCGTGAAAGTAATAAGACAGAAGGCAAATCCCCCCCACCATTTTCCCCCTCAGGACTCCTGTATTCATAATCCGAGCTGGTGTTTGATAGGGGAGGTGTATCTTGGCACCGCTGTCATCTGTAATTCCTCATTTTAAAGGACATCAAGAGGAAAAACAAGCTAATTTACAAGGTTATATACAGAGTGGTTTCACAGAGCAATTACCAGGTTTATAGTGATCTTCCGAAGATCCATAAAGTTCTTTTTCTTTTTTTTTTTTCTTTTCCTTCCCGTAAGTTCTGTTGCATCGGGCTCTGTGTCCAAGAGGCACATAAACAGTGCGTTAGATGTGAGTGCTGCAGTCTGGTGATGGTGTTAGAGAAAGCGTCAGGCTGCTTCACGGTTGGAAGTAGAACGGTCTTCTGGGGATCAGGGGAGGGGAGGAGAGAAAAGAGGTTTTGATCAGGACCAGCTGTCAGTTCCTCTCCTTAACTGTCCTATTGAAGCCAGCCGCTCGACAGTGACATAATGTGCTTACTTACTTACTGCAGGGAGGATGTGGTAGTGTCCTGGTTAGTCTCATTTCTCAGTATCTCCATTAGGACAAACCTCAGTGTACTCAGTATACAACCATCAAAGAAACCACAGATATTCACCAACTATATAACCATATTCTCAAACCATACAATCGACTATAAAACCAGTTTCACCAGCCGAAAACCAGTTACTTTCTAACTATACAGCCATATACACTAATCATACAAGCATATTGATCCACCATAGAACCCTGTTCATCAACCAAATCACCATATCCTCCATCTGTACAATCAATTACTTCACAACCACGGTAGCCATAGCAATCATATTACTCACAACCAACTACTTTCCAACCATACCACCAACCATGCTGCCATAATTACTCAGTCCAATCATATAACTCACCTTACAACTAACTACTTTCAATCCATTCAATCAACTATTTCACCTGCTAAAAACCATACAACCATAATTATCAACCATGAAGCACACCACAAATGCAGTCACTATTATTTACATTCACCAACTACATAACCATATCCACAAATCATACAATCGACCAAAAAAAGGGGTTTCACCAGCCAAAAAAACAGTTACTTTCCAACCACTGCTGGGCCTTAGCCAGACTGCTACATCTCTGAGGAGAGAATGAGATGGAGAGAGAGTGTGGAACAGGCTGCTACAGGTGTTACACCATGCCAAATCTTTTCTCGTTGTTCTTACCTGGTGAGAAACAGAAAAGAAATGCAGTCTTCGTCTTGTTACTGAAAGATCCGGCCGAGCTGGACTGAGCATGGGTTTAAATGCTTTCCTGTGCACAACCAATGAAAATCCAGCCAAAGAATGTGGAGACATGCTGCATTTAATGGAAGATAGTGATCTAAAAGGGCTTTCACCCAGGCTGAGTCGACAGTGTGGGAGACATAAACAGGCCAAGTGAAGAATTTTGTGGGGAGCTGTAAGTAATCAGCAGTCAGCACAATATTTCTAGACTGTTAAAAATGAAGGAAAAAAAAACCTGAAGATACAGACTAAATACCTGACTCAAATTTTAATATTTAGTCAAATGTTCTCCTAAGTCGGGTTTGTTCATATTGTGTGTCAGTTTTGTAAATAATACACAAGATTTGTTCTAATCTTCACTCAGTTTTCCCACTAGCTACGTCTCTTTCCATTACACCAGTGCTTTCAAGCAGTTATGCACAGCTGTGGCATCACCTGGGTTCAAACTCTCTCTCTCTATCTCTCTCTCTCTCTCTCTCTCTCTCTCTCCACCTATCCATCCAAGTACCCACCCATCTATGCACCTATCTATCCATATACACATCTACACCACACATCCTTTATCCATCCATCCATCCATCCATCAATTAATTCACCTGTACATTCATCCATCCATTCATATACCCAACCATACAACCACCCATCCAATCCACCTATCCATACAAATACCCACCCATCTATGCACCTATCTATCCATATACACACTATTCATTCACCTATACATTCATCCATTTATTCATCCATTCACTCATCCACCCATCCATCCATTCATTCACTTATACATTCATCCATCCATCCATTCACTCACCTATCCACACATCCATCCATTCACTCACCCATCCATCCATCCATTCATTCACCTTTACATATATCCATCCATTCATATACCCATCCATAGAACCACCCACCCACTCCACCCACACATCCAAACACCCCCCCAACCATCTATGCACCTAGCTATCCATTTACTATCCATCCATTAATTCATCCATCCACTTATTCACTTATTCATCCATCCATCCATCCATCACTACTGACTGTGAGTTGCCTGTAATATCATCTCCAACTTGAGGTTTTAACTATTAAGGATCTTAAACTGTAAATTGTTAATGATTTAGTATCAATTCTTGATAACAGACTTTGATCATAGTCACTGCGAGTGAATAAACCTATGACAGACCAAAAAATCTATGTTTTGTCTCTCTTCCCAAAGCTGTTTGATTTAGGAGCAAGACACCAGCAGTGCCAGCAGTAATAAGAATACGTGGATTTATAATACGGGCCTGTGTCGTGTCGTGCTGATGAAGCTTTTAGAGGGGCTGTATGGCTTCCTTAATAAAAAAGTATCTTCAGCCTTCAGCCTTTTCTTCTGCATCAACTTCAATCCAGCAATTTAATTAATGAATGTCTGAGCTTTGTGCTTAGCTTCATGTTCACTGGATCTAAAGATGCATTCTGTTTTTGTTTTTTTTGTTTTTTTTTTTCAGAAAGGGCCCTCTCTCTCTCTCTGCACAGTAACCAGGGAATGGGTTTATTTAGAGAAATGAATAAAGCAGAGTAAAGTGATTCAGCAGATCATACCTTGTCTTTCTCCATCTTGCTCGTGGCTCATCGTGAGTGGCAATTAAATTGCTTTTAACATCAAAGCACTAAGAGCAAAGACGTTTTTTTCATGTGCTGAAACTTGTAACGTTCTGAAGCTGCAGCTGATTATTAAAGAACATTTTCTCAGCTCTGCTGTAGTTAATGCTGCTTACCTAGAACAGCTAGAACTCTTTTTGGGGATGGGTTTACTTAACCATGTAAAGCATGCTATTAGAGCTACCAGCACAGTCTGCATTAGGGTTACCAGCACAGTCTGCTTTAGGGTTACCAGCACAGTCTGCATTAGGGTTACCAGCACAGTCTGCATTAGGGTTACCAGCACAGTCTGCTTTAGGGTTACCAGCACAGTCTGCTTTAGGGTTACCAGCACAGTCTGCATTAGGGTTACCAGCACAGTCTGCTTTAGGGTTACCAGCACAGCCTGCATTAGGGTTACCAGCACAGTCTGCATTAGGGTTACCAGCACAGTCTGCTTTAGGGTTACCAGCACAGCCTGCATTAGGGTTACCAGCACAGTCTGCTTTAGGGTTACCAGCACAGTCTGCATTAGGGTTACCAGCACAGTCTGCTTTAGGGTTACCAGCACAACCTACCTTAAAGCTGCCAGTCCAGTCTGCATTAGGGTTACCAGTCCAGTGTGCAATAAGGTTACCAGCACAGTCTACATTAGGGTTACCAACACAGTCTATATTAGGGTTACCAGCACAGTCTGCATTAGGGTTACCAACATAGTGTGCATTAGAGCTGTCAGTCAAGTCTGCATTAGGGTTACCAGCACAGTCTGCCTTAGAGCTACCAGTCCAGTCTGCATTAAGGTTACCAACACAGTTTGACTTTGAGCTACCAGTCCAGTCTGCATTAAGGTTACCAACACAGTCTGCATTAGGGTTACCAGCATAGTGTGCATTAGAGCTGTCAGTCAAGTCTGCATTAGGGTTACCAGTCCAGTCTGCATTAAGGTTACCAAAACAGTCTGACCTTGAGCTACCAGTCCAGTCTGACTTTGAGCTACCAGTCCAGTCTGCATTAAGGTTACCAATACAGTCTGACTTTGAGCTACCAGTCCAGTCTGACTTTGAGCTACCAGTCCAGTCTGCATTAGGGTTACCAACACAGTCTGCATTAGGGTTACCAGCACAGTCTGCATTAGGGTTACCAGCACAGCCTGCATTAGGGTTACCAACACAGTCTGCATTAGGGTTACCAGCACAGTCTGCATTAGGGTTACCAGCACAGCCTGCATTAAAGCTACCAGTCCAGTATAAATTAGAGTTAATGGAGCTATCCTCTTTAGAATTACCAGTGCAGTTCACCCATCTAGTCTGAATAAGAGTGACCATTGTGATCTGAACCTGAGCCTGAATTATCAGATAACTGACTGAAAATTTTGCATTTATTTGACCTTCTCACCAATTATTAAAATAGAAAAACCTTTACCCACTGGGCTTTTATTTAGTATCATATTTAATACATTTAGATTTAATAAATTTATTGCTCTCAGTAGTTTCTTTACATAACTGACAGTATATAAAATGTAAAACTGTTTAAGAGCTGTGCGGTCTGATGAGTGTCTCTTTCGATTTTAAGCTTCTTAGCAAGTCTTTCCCAACACAACTACTGAGGTGTGAACCACTATATGACGCACTGTGAGTTTATTATGTTTAAGTGTTGTATCCAGGTGTTATGCAAGCGTGGCAAGGCCTATAGAACAAAAGGCCACAGGATGTTATGTGATTTGTATGAGTAGGTAAACAGCAGATGGTGAGAAGAGCCTTTTCCAACCCTGTGCGCTTTATTTACCTGCCCACCTGAACGACCCATGCCTGGATGCTCGCGCAACGCAGGGTTAACCATTTTCTGTCTGTTTCCCACTGTTCCAGCTGAGTGCAAGGCCGGCGGAGGCCCAGGAAAATCAGCTTGTTTATCAGCATTGTGCTTTCCGTTCCGCCTCCGTCGTCCCTCTGACATTTTCAATGTACATCATCCATGACTGATTTCCCTTCCAATCAAAATGAGTTCGACCTCGATCGCAAATGAAGGTATCGCGCCTCCGTGATCTCCATATTTTTGTAATTACACATATAATGAGTCGCGGCGTGGCTTGATGAGGACAAAAGGCTGCTTATGTGCCCGTCTTCTTAAACGAGGAGGGTTACCTTGAGGGTTATGTCTGTGGCTCTGTCCAGAGAGGCATGACGGCATTATTAAAACACCCAGGCCTCTGCGCTTATGGCGGCGGTGGCTTCCGATGCGATTTACATAGGTTGTTCCAAGGTGCTTTGTCTTGGGTTTTTCTTTTTCTTTTTTTGTTAGTATCAAGTTTTCTCCCACTGCGTTTCCAGTCTTGTACAAGAGCAAGCACATTCAGTCCCGGCCATCTTCGGGTGCTTTATCGCTGACTTTAAATAGCCGACTCCTGAAGACCTTGAAAGGGGAGAAAAAAATCTTTAACCATTCATTACCACGCTGAGGAAGTGTGAGGGCCCTGATGGAGAATAATGAAAACTAATACTGCTGCTAGTCACTATGCTAGCTGCAGATATGTTTTATATCCCATTACAGCCCAAGTGGCCATAGCTCTATACCATGTAGAGCCCAGAATAATCCATTGGGAAATTACCCATCAGGAGTGCAACGCTGGTACAAAAATGAAATTACAAAGCCACTTGTGAGCGAGTGTCCGTGTGAGCTGAGTGGGCCGGGGAGGGGTAGTGATTGGGGGTGGTGTGTGGGTGTGTGGGTTTGTGTATGTGTGTGTGTGTAGCATCTGATGTGTCCTGCACTCAGAATTCGATTGTGGGCAGAAGTGGAGTCCATTTAGAATGTGTCCAGCATACAAAAGATTGATTTACTTGTTACTGCTGTTTTGACGTGATACAGACAGCTGTCAAATCAAGAGACGTTTCAGACATTTATCATAAAGGTACTGATTTCCCAGCGAAGCTACTTCATTATTTTATTATTCTGATATCAAACCATTACACGTGCATCAGTCTATGAAAGGCAAATGTTCTGCTTTCAGAGGTCAAAATCAACACGGGTATGTTCTCTACTGGAAATGAATGTTTGATTTGTGCATGCATCTAAAAAAAAAAACTGCAGCACTGCAGATCTGTACTGGTCCAATCTGAATTAGAGCTAACCAGTGTAATCTGCATGATGGTGATCGGTCCAGGATAGCAGACAAGCATTACCAATGCAGTCCACATTAACATTACCAGTCCAGTCTGCATTAGAGTTACTTTTGCAATCTATATTCAAATGACAAGCACAGTCAGTGGCAGAGTTATCAGTCCAGTCCACTTCATAGTGACCAGTCCAGTCTACATTAGAGTTACTGGTGCATTCTACATGCACTTGCCAGTCCAGTCTGCATTAGAGCTACTGGTGCAGTCCACAGTTGTATTATCAGCCCAGTCTGCATTAGAGTTACTAGTCCAGTCTGAATCTGAGTTGCCAGTATTATCTACATCAAGGTGACTGGTCCGGTCTACATTAG